>NC_041220.1:94305207-94321407 GCF_002837175.3 Physeter macrocephalus | reverse complement strand
GATCCCACATGCCGCGGAGCGGCTGGGCCCGTGAGCCATGGCCGCTGAGCCTGCGCGTCCGGAGCCTGTGCTCCGCAACGGGAGAGGCCACAACAAAGGGTGGCCCGCATACCACTAAAAAAAAAAAAAAAAAAAAGGTTGATTTGTTTTGCTCCAGGAAGGAGTCTGGTGTGAAATGTTGAGACAAGCTTTAGTTAAGGGCAGCTGCCAGGTAATAATGGAAATCATTCATTTCCTTTGCATGTTACTTGTCCTTTTATTTCCTCATCTTTCTTGCACTGCAAGTGATTGGTTACAAAGTCAGTATTCTCACTTGCCTATTTGCAGTGCTCTTTATTTAATTATTATTTTTTAATTCCCACTTCAAGAGCTAGCCAATGGTAGGCACAATCACACATATTTATAGATGGGAGAGTGAAACAGGGCACAGCATAATGGTTTTACCCATCTTTGTAGATTGGATAATTTCCCCTTATGCATCAGAAAGTTGGTCTAATTTATTTAGTTCTTTGGTCATTGCTAAAACATTTACTTTGTATGGATATTCGTTATGTATTTAGAGAAATTCTTGAGTTTATAGATGAAAAGATTTTCATTCTGCACGCTTTAATATATTTAAAAATATTTTAGTCATTGACGTTTCTTGTACTTAATCCAGTCTTACTTATTCTTTCATGGGAAAAAAAGGGCGAGTCTAAATGCAAATTAACATTACTGTTTAAATATCACAGACCATTTTCTCTGAGCCCAGTTACAATAACTAGTAATTATAAGAATTGCTTGCCTTTGGCTTCCGGCTAAGCCAGTGCTAAACTTGTCCTTTTATTAGATCTGTCAGACTGAGTTAATTATCTTTATGATAATATATGTGCCTTACCTCCAACAAAACAAATACACTTATAATTAGCTTTTTAGTTAGAATTTTAATGTATTTATAAAGAATGTTTGTTTTCCTTCTTTTTTCCTGCTTTGAAAGAGAGAGGATGGAGAGTGGGGTGTTTCCCGTTTATCAGGTTACCAGCCTGCCTACTAGTTTATAGAGGAAGAGAAAAAAAGGACTCATTGTATTTAATCAACAAGTCCAATATTCAATAGCACCCCTTCCATGTTATATCAATTCAACTCCAAGGCATTCTATTCTATGCACAAACACAAAAAGGGACCCTTTTTATCTGCATTCTCAACAGAGTAGTGTTATGGAAGCTATTATATGGAAATGCTAACAAGTATGAATTGAAAAGCTTTCTGTATCACAGCATAGCTGCCTTAAAAGTCAAATCATTTTATACTGTCCCCACATTTTTATGGCTCTTGCTCCTCTTTCATCTGTGCTCAGCATGTTTCAGAATATTATACAAATGCCTGCTATGAATTCTTGGAGAATATCTATGCCAAAACAGAGTATAAAATAAAAAACATATGCTTTGGTGTCATGTCAAACAAAGCTGGCTTTCATCCTTTGTTCTGCTACTAATTAGCTGTGTGACTTAGATAAGTTGTTTAACCTCTCTGAGCCTTGGTTTCCTCATCAGTATAATGAGAATAATGACTAAGTTTGTAGGGGATGTTGGAGGAATAAAAGGAATACAGAGGGCTCAGCAGGGTGCCTGGCACAGTTTAAAAGCTCAGTAAGGGGTGGTTGCTATTATCTGTATCAGAATCATGGAGGAGTGTAGATGTCTAGAGGATCTGAAATTAATATTACAACCTAACAATCATTTCATGAGTTTTATTTTATACGGAGATATGTTTTCTACTAGCTTCTGAAAACAGACAACCCTGATTACCTAGAAATCCACTCTAATTCAAATTAAATAATGAAAACACACTGCAAAGAAACAATTTCCCAAAGTTGCTGTGATGAACTTCTACCTGTTCTATGCTGGAAATGGACTGCCTTATCTCTCAGCCCTATTTACAGCAGAACACAACTCATTTTTTTGTCTGTAAACTTACCAACTCATTCATTTCACTTTGAAATTTTCCATTGGTTGAAAGCTCCCCTCCAGCTACTTCTGATCTGCCAAATACAGAGATCTTGGTTAGGATAGCAAAGATCGTATTCATTCAATGTGGGTCCCAAAGATTTCATAATGTAAAGTCAGATTTGTCCAGGATAATGTTCCTTCTATTCGCAAGTCATTAGTAGTGAGTGACTATTACCCCGATTCTTGGCCAGAAGAGAGATCCCAGGGCTGGAAGTGATGAACCAGCACCTTGACCATATGGCCAAGTGCTCACACATCGACAAGAAGGTATGGGTGGGATGTGAGAGAAACGACAGAGGGCGGTAGGGAGGCTCCTACTTCCTCTCAACACAAGCATACTGATACCAAATGTGGACTGATTTGTTTCTATAGCTACCTTAGGAGTTTGGGTGTCAAGAGGCCAGATGTGCTAATTCAGAGACCAGAGAAGGCCCTTTGTTGTCAGAGTTCCATGATTTTTGCACCCAGGTCCAAAGCCATCTACATCATATTCTCATGAAACCACTTGATGGTCTTTCTTATAACTCAGAACCATGGCAACCACTCTCAAATTGTTCTATTCCATCATGAAATTATATGGATTTTTTTCGTAAACTCAAAGGTCTCTTTTCTTTCTTTTTTCCCTAAATAGGAAGATAGGTCCTTGTTCCCAGGCCCTCTACCTGGTGCTGCCATTATGACATTGGTGGTACATTTCTATAGTCTGTAGTTTAGCCCTAAGTTCCTAGAACAGTTCATTTATTTATTCAATAGTTTTTGTTTTTTTTTTTTTTGCCAAATCAATGTGCTACATACAGAGTGTATAGCAATAAAATAGTACACACTTTCCCTGTTCTCCTTCTTTTCCCCTACCCCTGCATGTTTTTGAAAGGGATGAAATGTGATATAAAGATCAGCCAGTAGCAACAACAACAGCATGGGGGAGAGCACACTTGATAATAACCCTGAGAAAAACAGTATTTAAGTTTGGGATAATAGCATTAGAAGAACGTTTTATCAATCCAGTGCTGGATAATTGGAATTTGGAACGCTGTCAGTAACTCTAGCATTTTTCAATTAGCAGTCATTTATAAAACAATATAAATATTTTAGCAGCAAAGAAAACAAAGATAGGTGCTGCGTAAAGATACCTAAATTTTATATTCTCATGAACATGTATACATATATCATCTATTCAGTCAAAAACTGCTAATTAGGATGCTACTATATATCAGGCACTTCTAGCCACTGGGTATCATTAGTGAACAAGGAATGATTGAACAAAGCTGCTGTGTCATTGCATAGCCTTTTCTTATATCTGTATATAGGGTGAGGTAATATGGAAAAGGCTCTCTCAAACCTGACCAACTTGCCAGATTAATCAAGCCCTCCATCCCTCCCCTAAAACATACTGGCCACTGCCCTTAGCACAGTGAATGCTTACAACTACTCCTGCCCAAATGGTTTATGAAGAACCAGTGGTGCGTATTTCTAAATTTTTTGTGTGTGCTAGCTGTGCTTTTTAGTGTAACTGTGTGAGTTAATTAAATAGGTAAACCGATTATGAGTGTAAAAAAGAGAATTATAGATTCTACAAAACTAATTGAAGTGCTTTAAAGACTTGATGAGGATGAGTCACTAAAACACACTTAACATTGAAATAAGCACGTGTCCAACAAATGCTTATACATGGCTCACATGTATCTGGTGATGGGGAATGCCCTCTGGATATCTGTGATAGCTGGGTCTATAGACTGCTGCGGTCTGGAAGGTACAGTGGAGATCATAAGCCTTCTTCAAGTAATTTTGATGAATATCCTAAAAAGTGAAAAGTAATAATTCACATTCTCAGTTTCACAAGAAATTAAAAATGTCTTCATTAATCCCTCATGAATTAATTCATGAATTAAATATTTTGGTGAAAAGAATTTTCATAATAGCTGCTAGTAAAACTAAGTAAAGGAAATGCAGCTGAATGTAAAAAGGCCAATCTTGCCTTCCTTTTCTTTCTTCTGTGTAAGTCATTTGGGGCTTTTCTTTGCTACTGCTGTGCTCCAATGAGCCAATCTGATCTCCAAGTCATTATTACCTTTTTTGCCTGAATGGCAGGGCTGCATACAAATAGAACTTGTAGTGTAATTCTACACTTGTATTAACACTCATTCCGCTCTACTTTATTTAAAAGTAACGGTGCAGAGAGGTCCAAAAATAATATTAGACTCTAGTAGTTTGCCTGCAAATTACCATTCATTTCTTTGTATCCTGCATTTCCTTAGCTGTCAGTCCCATGGGCTTAAACAGAAACTCAGTCTCCGGCAGCTAGTTCCACTACTGATGCATTTTAGAGATTTATTAGACAGAGGTGGGGGGATGGTCTTTTATGTACTTATTAACAAGTCCCATCTCCTGGTGTCTACAGTTTCTTTCTCAAACCTAGGTCTGACAGCATCTTCTCTTAGTCACCTTCACATTTTCTGGCCACTGCTTTTTCCTGTTATGTCATCTCCTGAAGGGCACTGTTCAGGCACCTTTCCAAATTTGTGGGACAACTTGCAGAGTCTTCTGGAAACCCCATTAACAGAAGCTGTGTTCCAGAAAGTGGTGGGGAGAAAACTGTCTTTCCCCTTTAATTACAGGTATACTTTGATATGTAGGTAACAATTCAGAGCTCTTTGCTGCCCCCAGGAATGTTCAGAATTGATACCAACCCATTTAGTTCACAGTTTTAGTACCTGCCTCTCCATGAGTCTCTGAGAGGAATGTGATAAGATGAACATGAGACACATTCAAGTAAAAATCTGTGCACCACACATTACTTTCCGGTAGAAAATGCCTCCTAACTGAGCAAAGCTTGTCTATCTGACTCTCTTTCCATGGGCTAAGCATAGCATGGGCCTGCAAGATCTAAGGGAGTGGATAAATTAGTGAGCCACGCTGGGAGGAGACTCTAGCAAAGAAAGAAATCTCATTCTCTATTTAAAAGGAGTATTTTTCAGCTTGAGCCAATTGTTGTCATGCTAGGATGTGAGCCAAATATAATCAGACCTAAATTTTCTGGTAAAGCTCAAATCTAGACTTTTATGTGTACTCACTTGATTTTTGAATCTTGGCAACTAATTCAAAAACTATTAAAAGTCCTGGCCAAGCACGATGCATCTCCATTTGGTCTCTAAGTACCTAGTAAATGATGTCTGACTTAGATCATTATTTCTTAAGAATTTCCACCAAAATATCCTTTCGTTAGAGAATCATGGACGTTTTCTCCTGGGAGAGTATGAAGTGATCAGCCCCCCAAAATTTTTTTAAGTAAAACAATGCCTTAGGATTCTATACCAAGTTTATCTCATGACCTTGTACATGCCCCCATGTAAGGGTGTTCTCTCTATTTTCTTTTAGGAGGCTCTTCACTCCTCTACAGCTAGATTTCTACAACTGGTCAACCTTACCACTCAGAAAAACATGCCCAAACCCAAGATGTCTTAAATTAGTAAGATCAGCTTAAGGTTAAGCTAGGCATTAGTACACTCAATAAATATGTCTGCAACAACTTTTTGTGCAAATAACAAAACTTAGTTTGCAAATCTACTTCTTAAAGATTTTGTGACCTGATAGAATATTTAAGGAGGGTATGTTTAAAAAGGAGGGAAATTAAAGTTTGTTATATGCTTATTATGTAACAGGTACTTTGTCATTTAATTCTAGAAACCATCTTATAAAATAGGTAAGATGAAGCCCATTTGAAAGATGAGAAAGCTAAGTGCTAAGGATATTCAGCTAGTACCAAACAAAGTATAACTCGAAACCCAAACTGCCAGTGTCCAAAATCTGCCATTTGAAAGTTAGGTATACATATATCCAATTTGATGTCCTTAGGTATTTCTATATATCTATATATCTATAGGTATAGATAGATATAGATAATAGTTAAAGATATACATGTATAAAAATAGATAAATAGGAATCTTAAGTATATATATGTATACATACACACACCTATAGGATATATATCTGTATATCTATCTATCTATCTATCTATCCATTAGATTTGATGTCCTTCAGGCAAATGCAGAAAGGAATAATTACAGCTTGAATAAACCACAAGAGACCTCTTTCATTCTTTCCTTCCGTTCCTTCCTTTATTCCTATCCTGGATTGGAGATTTTTGAGGAGCTACAGTCACTGAATATCCGTAGCTTGATGACCATTTCTAGCAATATTTACCTAAAATAAATATTTTGCATTTATTGCAGTAAACTGTGACTTTATAAGATTTAGGTGTCAGAGCATTTTTATCAAACTCCAGTTCCATGCTCGGCAGGACTACTTCAGTGGTCACGTTAACTTGACATGATCCATTTACTAGTCCTTAAAAAAAAATTATACATATTTTGGTTCAACTTAGAGAATACCTTCATATCTGGATTTGTTTCCACATAGTGATATTACAAGTGTGTAACCAAAATATTATTGCAAGTACTAGATTTTCTAAAATCAGTGATAATGCTTGCTGTTTGATGGGTTCTGAGTTCAATAAATTAGGTTTTAGAGATTTTGATTTATGTTATTGTAGCTGTTTTTATATTTTTGGTGAGAAAGACATTTCCAAGAGACATTTTGCTAACTTTCTATGTGCCTTTCATGTACAAATAGCTGCTAGGAATTAACCAGAGGAGGTAACAAAGTAGATAATAAAGGTATATTACCCCCAACAAATCTTAAAGTTATTTTTTGTTGTTGTTCCCATGTCTTCCTCTAAGTCTCAGTGCAGTTTATGTCTTAGGTAATCTTTGGTCATCATGGACTCTTGCACAAGGGTTCCAGGTCACTTTTGTCTACCAGTAGAATATGATCCATTTGTGTCTTTGCAGCTAAGTAAGAAAAGATAGAGCATGACCTAGGAAGAATCCCTTAAAATCTGGTTTCAGAGATTACAGGGCTAAGACTCATCATTTCTCCTTCCTTCTGTGTTACAATAATAGAGACTAGACTCAAGGATCACTAGCTAAATGTGACAAGATGTTGGTTTTGCTAATGGCTAATCAGGTGCCCAATTGTCCTCCAACTACAAGGCTCCTGATAAAGTGTGTTGGAGAATGTAGCTTAGAGCAAAAGCCTAATGAAAACTTTTTATTTTCATTTCAAAATAAGGTCTGAGGGGAGAGCTGGGTTAGCAAAACATACTCCAATGATACAAAACCAATCTACTAAAAGAGTGTAGGCCTGCCACACACATGGTTACCTGAGAATGAGAGAGAAAGCGGGGAGGAAGGGCAGGTCTCCTTCAGAGGACTTATGGGAACAGAGAAGAGAGAGGGAAAGCTCACCCCCTATAAGTATAACCAGTGCCAAGAGAGCAAGAGCCCATGCCCGGCATGAGCAGAGATCTGCAGCACTGTGCCCTCACCCATGAGGAAAAGTGTAGTCTTAACAATGTTAGGTTCTCACTAATCAAATTTAGCTATTCCCCTCCATGGAAGAGGTGGGGATAAGAGTGAGAAAATACTGACATGTGATGTGAAGAGTTATAGGACAACATGCACACTGCTGCACATGCATTTGTGTATTGCAGTAAGATCATTTCTTGGAAGGCCTTAGAACTGCTTTGTTTTCATCAGGGACAATGAAACTAGGAGGAGGGACTTTCTGGCTGTCTAGTGGTTAAGACTCCACGCTTCCACTGCAGGGGGCCTGGGTGTGATCCCTGATCAGGGAGATCCCTAATGCAGAGAATTGAGGGCAAAAAAACAAACAAACAAAAACAACTAAAACAAACAAAAAGAAACAACTTCAACAAAAAGAAACTAGGAGGAAAAAGGTGATAGAACAGAATGAAGTCACTGTGGCGTTTAAAGGTTTATTCCATTTGTAGGGTATTAGGACGCAGACTGAGAGATTGATAAATGTTCCTAAAGTTTCCATCTAAGAAATGTACCCAGACTCAGGGTTTCACAGGGCCTTACCTTCATGGGCTAGTTCATGATGCCTTTATCCCCATCTGCTGTTCAGTCTCCCTGGTGTTCTCCAGCTCCACTCCAGCCCCTGCCTTCTCAAGGCCATGGAGCATAGAACTTGCAATTGAGGACTCCCTATTGTCACTGACTGATGAGTAGGAAGGGACTGGGGGAAGGGAAATTCCCTAATTCTGCCACAGGGAGAGCTATTCTCTGAGGAGAATGTAATCATTTGCTTATTCAACCAACATTTGTCAAGTAGAGTGTAGCGATCCTCAGGGGTCTGCAGATGCCAGGTTTGTGAAACACTGCAATAAAAGTTAAGGCTGTCACTTTAGTTGTTCCCTTGATACCAATATTGTTGAAAACAAACTCAAAAGTGAGTCTTTGAAACATTATACCAGCAGCAAATTATAAGGTGATCCTCAGAGATATATTCATATTTATATTTAATATCATTGAAACTCAAACAAGAAATTTACAGAGACCTAGAAAAATATGGACCTAGAAAAATTTATCTTAAGAATCACAAAGACATTCTGCAGTTTAGAAATACTAGCATAGTGGGAAAATAAATAGTATTGAGACTCAAATAGTCCAGAATTTTAATCCTGGCTCTGGAATTTATAAGATGTTTTACTTTAGTAAGATTAAATGATTTAATATCTTTATATTTAAAAATGAGAATAAAACTGCTTATGTAACAGAGCTCTTATGAGGAAGATAGAGCATGATGTAGGTATGTCACATAGTGTTTTACACATAGTAAACTCCTAATCAATATGGATTCCTTTTTATGCCATAATGCCCCTTCACTCCCATTACATTTAAGGAACCATATGAGAAGATACAATGATGAATTAAATATTATGTACAAGAAGATCTCAATCTGGCGAGACAATAGACATGTAAACACAATTATAATACACTGAGATAAATATCATACTAGAAAAATGTAAAAAAATAATATGAGATATAGAGGAAGATTTTTTTCCTGATGTGCCTAAAAGAAACTGAAAATTGTTTCCTAAGGAACATATTCCTGGTGAATATTCAGTTAATGATAATAGTGATGATGCTGTTGATGATGATGATAAAAATGAAGTTTGTGATTATGTTGACAATAATGATGGAGATAGTTTACATTTATTGCATATTTGCTATGTTGTAGGAACTCAATTTGCATTTATTACTTGATCCTCACAACATTCTAGTGAGGGAGAAATATAATTTCCATATTGTAGAAAATCACAAGGTTACACAGGTAGCATGGGGAAAAGCTGGGACTTGACCCAGTTCTGTCTGATTAAAAAGCTCAAATCCTTAACCACTATAACGCATGCTCTTTCCATGAATTAATTACTGAATGGTAATTAGGTTCTATTTGAACTATAGTTCATTTGAATTTAAATAGGATTTTGTGGGTATATTGAGCACCTTTCCTTATTCTATCCTATTTACCAATTTCTTGGTTTTAGCACCCTAAATGGGATTTGGGAAAACAACACTCCAAAACTCAGTACATGTTCTTCAGAAGGTGAGCACTTAACCAAAGACTCTAGATATGGAACATGTGGCACACACTGAGCAAGGGAGAGTATTAACTGCTCTGAGGACAGTGAATGGTTCAGGGATGGACAGGCATGTGACTCAACCCAAGAGGCAGACCCCATCAGAACCAATTCCAGAGACTTTGTTTGTGGGATCATAAACAGGGGTCATTCCTTCCCTCCTAGATTGTAACCTGAGAGGTTATAAAATTGGAGCTACTTCAGCTATACTACTACCACAAAGAGACTGAAAATGAAGCCAGTAGTTTGGAGAAAGCAAGAACCAGCAAAGAGATCAAATCTCCAGAACATCATTTTCAGCCTCCAATTTCAGTCACCTGAACCAACATATTCTATTTCTGCTGATGTCAGTTTGGGTTATGCTTAATTTCCTTGCAACCAGAGGACTCCTGAATGATGAAGTAGGCTTGCCTTGATGCCTAGTAAAAATATTTTTTTAAATTATTATATACTTTATATATAAGATATACATGTATAAGATATATAAATAGGGCTTCACTGGTGGCGCAGTGGTTAAGAATCCGCCTGCCAATGCAGGGGACACGGGTTCGATCCCTGGTCCGGGAAGATCCCACATGCCGTGGAGCAACTAAGCCCATGTGCCACAACTACTGAGCCTGTGCTCTAGAGCCCACATGCCACAACTACTGAGCCCACGTGCCACAACTACTGAAGCCGGCATGCCTAAAGCCCATGCTCCGCAACAAGAGAAGCCACCGCAATGAGAAGCCCGCGCACCAGAACAAAGAGTAGCCCCGGTTCACTGCAACTAGAGAAAGCCCGCGTGCAGCAGCAAAGACCCAATGCACCCAAAAATTAAATAAATGAATAAATAAATTTTAAAAAAGATATATAAATATATCTTGTATGTTTCTGTGTATGCATGCATAATATTATATGAAATTCTTATGTAATACAGGCTGAAGAAGTAGCACATTATCAAGGTCATTATAACACCATCTGCAGGTTGACTTTCTCCATCTCCATCTTTACATCCAGAGATAACCAGGAACCCAAATTTTCTGTTTATCTTAAATTTGCCTGTTTTTACATAATATTAAAATGTTACATTATTTTTAGAGATGTACTTTTTGTTATGGATTATATGTATAGTCTACATAATTTATTTTCGCAATTGTATAGTATTCTTTTGTATGAATAGACCACAGTTTATTTAAACATTCTGCTTTTGATAACCTTTGGAAAGTGTCCATGGGCTATTAGCAATGGGCTTTACAAACATACCTGAACATATCCTCTGGCACAAATGAGTAAGAATTTTCATGTGTATACCTAGAGGAAGCATTTTAGGGCTATAAGATAGTCACATCTTCAACATTAGCAAATAATATCAAGGGTTTTTTTCCAAAGAATAGTGGCTGTGGCAGTGTTACTGCTACCAACAGTATGAGAAATTACCCATTACTTTATACCTTTGCCTACTTGGGGCATTGTCAGAATTTTAAAATTTTTGTTCAGTCTGTGAAATGATACCTATTGTGATTTTATTGTTATTTCTCTAATTATGCATCTTTTAATATATTCATTTACCATATGTATATCATCTCTTGTTAAGTATTTGTTCATGCATCTTGCCCATTTTTCTGTTGGATTGTCTTTTAATTATTGATTTATAGGATTTTTATTACATTCTAGTCCTTACTGGCTCGTAAATCTTCACCCCATTTATGGCTTATCTTTTCACTTTTCTTCTGGTACTTTTTGATAACCAGAAGTTTAAAAATTGTTAATATTTCCATTCATTAAGTCTTTGCTTTTATGGATTATATATATTTAAAAATCCTTCTCTACATCAAATCATGAAGATAATTTTCTATATTTTATTCTAAAAAGGTAAAAATGTACCTTTCAAATTTATCTCCTAAACCAAAGAAAGTGTTTGAGGTAGAGATATAATTGTATTTCTTTCCATATAGATAACCAATTGCCTCAGCAGCATTTATTGACAAGTCCACTATTTTCTCACTGTTCTGAAATGTTACCTCTATCATGCATCTAGCTTGCATAAAGGTGTGGGTCAATTTTTGAACTTCCTGTTCTATTCCATTGGTCTCTTTGTCCTAATCTGTGCCAATAATAGTGTCTTAATTATTATACTTTTATCACAAGTCTTAATGTATATAATAAGTCCCCTCAACTGATTCTTCTTCAGAAATATCTTTTAATGTTGGGCCTTTTTCATTCATATTAATTTTATAAACAGCTTATCTAATTCACATAAAAAAACTCTGTTGGAATTTTTACTAAAGTTAGATTAAATTTACACATTAATTTGAAAAGAATTGACATTTTAAAATGTTGAGATTTCTATTCATGAACATGGTTTATCTCTCCATTATTTAGGTCTTTTTTATATCTAATAGTAAAGTTTGAAATTTTCCCTTATAAAGGTCATTTCCTCTTTTAAATTTTAATTCCTATGTAGCATATATTTTTATCTTGTTAAAATTACATTTCTATCTCTTCTGTCATAGAAATGAAATATAACTGATTTTTATATTTGGTCTTGTATTCAACAAATATAATAAAATATCTTAATTTTAAGAAATTTTTAGTGTTTTCACATGGGTTTTCTATGTAGATAATCTTATACATTGTGGATAATGACATTATTGTTTACTCTTTTTAAACCTGTAAACTTCTTTTTTCAAAGTATTATGACTAGGAGCTCAATAAATGATGAAAAGGAGAGTATATAATGTAAAGAACAGTTACCTCCTCATTTTCACCTCATTTCTGAGTTTAAAGGGAATACATATAAAGACTTATCATGATATATAATCTCACTGTAGTCTTTGGTTAGACCGTCTTCATCATTTTAAGACATTTCTTTCTTTACTTGGTTTGTTAAGAGTTTTTGTCATGGATGGGGATTAAATTTTACCTACTATAATTTATGCCTCTATTTCCATGTTCATATAGCTTTCTTCATCTTTGATATGCTAATAGGATGAATTATCAATACATTAAGAGCTTTCCTAAAGTCAAATGAGACTTGCATCCCTAACATGAATATTGATGGATCATTTTGTCATGCACATTTTGGTGATTTTTGTAGGTGTAGCTATGAATAAGATCAGACTATAATATTCTTCTCCAGTGCTACACCTTCTCTGTCTTGTTTTAGTACCAAGGTACTGCTGGCTTCACAAAATTTAATGGATTATTTCCCTGCCCGTTCCTTTTTTTCTTTTTCTTAAAAACATAAATGATGCTAGAAACACCTATTTCTGGAATGTTTAACTGAAATTGCTTATAAAATATTTGAGACTTGGTTTATTCTCCATCAGATGATTTTAAACTAGTGATGCATTTTTAAAATGGGTATAGAATAATTAGTTCTTCTACCTTCCAGAGACAGTTTTGGTGAGTTCTACTTTGCTAGAAAATTGTAAATTTTATGTAAATTTTCAAATTTATTGTCGTGATTTTTTTATTGTATGTTCTTTTTGTCTCTTGAATCCTGAATATTTTTTAACATCTTTATTGGAGTATAATTGCTTTACAATGGTGTGTTAGTTTCTGCTTTATAACACAGTGAATCAGTTATACATATATATATGTCCCCATATCTCTTCCCTCTTGCATCTCCCTCCCTCTCACCCTCCCTATCCCACCCCTCTAGGTGGTCAAAAAGCACTGAGCAGATCTCCCTGTGCTATGCGGCTGCTTCCCACTAGCTATGTATTTTACGTTTGCTAGTGTATATATGTCCATGCCACTTTCTCACTTTGTCGCAGCTTACCCTTCCCCCTCCCTGAATCCTCAAGTCCATTCTCTAGGAGGTCGGTATCTTTATTCCCATCTTGCCCCTAGGTGCTTCATGACCTTTTGTTGTTGTTTTTTTCTTAGATTCCATATATATGTGTTAGCATACGGTATTCGTTTTTCTCTTTCTGACTTACTTCACTTTGTATGACAGACTCTAGGTCCATCCACCTCATACAAATAACTCAATTTCATTTCTTTTTAATGGCTGAGTAATATTCCATTCTATATATGTGCCACATCCATTCATCTGTTGATGGACACTTAGGTTGCTTCCATGACGTGGCTATTGTAAATAGAGCTGCAATAAATATTGTGGTACATGACTCTTCTTGAATTATGGTTTTCTCAGGGTATATGCAAAGTAGTGGGATTGCTGGGTCATATGGTAGTTCTATTTTAAGTTTCTTAAGTAACCTCCATACTGTTCTCCATAGTGGCTGTATCAATTTACATTCCCACCAGCAGTGCAAGGGTGTTCCCTTTTCTCCACACCCTCTCCAGCATTTATTGTTTCTAGAGTTTTTGATGATGGCCATTCTGACTGGGTCAAAAAGGATCTTGCTGTGATTTATGTCATAGAGTGTTCTGCCTATGTTTTCTTCTAAGAGTTTGAGAGTGTCTGATCTTACATTTAGGTCTTCAATCCATTTTGAGTTTATTTTTGTGTATGGTGTTAGGGAGTGTTCTAATTTCATTCTTTTACATTAATTACATTCTTTTACTGGAAAGCTGTCCAGTTTTCCCAGGCCCACTTATTGAAGGGGCTGTCTTTGCTCCATTGTGTACTCTTGCCTCCTTTATCAAAGATAAGTGGATCATATGTGCATGGGTTTATCTCTGGGCTTTCTATCTTGTTCCATTGATCTATATTTCTGTTTTTGTGCCAGTACCATACTGTCTTGATTACTGTGGCTTTGTAGTATAGTCTGAAGTCAGGGAGCCTGATTCCTCCAGCTCCATTTTTCTTTCTCTAGATTGCTTTGGCTACTCGGGGTCTTCTCTGTTTCCATATAAATTGTGACATTTTTTGTTCTAGTTCTATGAAAAATGCCAGTGGTAGTTTGATAAGGAATGCATTGAATCTTTAGATTGCTTTGGGTATTAGAGTCATTTTCACAATGTTGATTCTTCCAATACAAGAACATGGTATATCTCTCCATCTATTTGTATCATCTTTAATTTCTTTCATCAGTGTCTTATAATTTTCTGTATAGAGGTCTTTTTTCTCCTTAGGTAGGTTTATTCCTAGATATTTTATTCTTTTTGTTGCAATGGTAAATGGGAGTGTTTTCTTAATTTCACTTTCAGATTTTTCATCATTAGTGTATAGGAATGCCAGAGATTTCTGTGCATTAATTTTGTATCCTGCTACTTTACCAAATTCATTGATTAACTCTCGTAGTGTTCTGGTAGCATCCTTAGGATTCTCTATGTATAGTATCATGTCATCTGGGTTTTTTTCATAAATGGGTGTTGAATTTTGTCGAAAGCTTTCTCTGCATCGATTGAGATGATCATATGACTTTTCTCTTTCAATTTGTTAATATGGTGTTTCACATTGATTGATTTGCATATATTGAAGAATCCTTGCATTCCTGAGATAAACCCCAGCTGATCATGATGTATGATCCTTTTAATGTGCTGTTGGATTCTGTTTGCTAGTATTTTGTTGAAGATTTTTGCATCTATCTTCATTAGTTATATTGGTCTGTAGTTTCCTTTCTTTGTGACATCTTTGTCTGTTTTGGGTATCAGGGTGATGGTGGCCTCATAGAATGAGTTTGGGAGTGTTCCTCCGTCTGCTCTATTTTGGAAGAGTTTTAGAAGGATAGGTGTTAGCTCTTCTCTAAGTGTTTGATAGATATCGCCTGTGAAGCCATCTGGTCCTGGGCTTTTGTTTGTTGGAATATTTTTAATCACAGTTTCAATTTCAGTGCTTGTATTGGTCTGTTCATATTTTCTATTTCTTCCTGGTTCAGTCTCTGCATGTTGTGCATTTCTAGGAATTTGTCCATTTCTTCCAGGTTGTCCACTTTATTGGCATAGAGTTGCTTGTGGTAATCTCTCATGATCCTTTGTATTTCTGTAGTGTCAGGTGTTACTTCTCCTTTTTCATATCTAATTCTATTGATTTGAGTCTCTCCCTTTTTTTCTTGATGAGTCTGGTTAATGGTTTATCAATTTTGTTTATCTTCTCAAAGAACCAGCTTTTAGTTTTATTGATCTTTGCTATCATTTCCTTCATTTCTTTTTCATTTATTTCTGATCTGATCTTTATGATTTCCTTCTTTCTGCTAACTTTGGAGGTTTTTTGTTCTTCTTTCTCTAATTGCTTTAGGTGTAAGGTTAGGTTGTTTATTTGAGATGTTTCTTGTTTCTTAAGGTAGGATTGTATTGCTATAAACTTCCCTCTTAGAACTGCTTTTGCTGCATCCCATAGGTTTTGGGTCGTCGTGTCTCCATTGTTATTTGTTTCTAGGTATTTTTTGATTTCCTCTTTGATTTCTTCAGTGATCAGTTCGTTATTAAGTAGTGTATTGTTTAGCCTCCATATGTTTGTATTTTTTTACATATATTTTCCTGTAATTGATATCTAGTCTCATAGCGTTGTGGTCAGAAAAGATACTTGATACAATTTTAATTTTCTTAAATTTACCAAGGCTAGATTTGTGACCCAAGATATGATCTATCCTGGAGAATGTTCCATGAGCACATGAGAAATACGTGTATTCTGTTGTTTTTGGATGGAATGTCCTATAAATATCAATGAAGTCCATCTTGTTTAATGTATCATTTAAAACTTGTCTTTCTTTATTTATTTTCATTTTGGATGATGTGTCCATTGGTGAAAGTGGGGTGTTAAAGTCCCCTACTGTGATTGTGTTACTGTCAATTTCCCCTTTTATGGCTGTTAGTATT
>NC_041220.1:94304390-94304771 GCF_002837175.3 Physeter macrocephalus | reverse complement strand
TGTCTTTTGGTGGGAGCATTTAATCCATTTACATTTAGGATAATTATCGCTATGTATGCTCCTAGTCCCATTTTCTTAATTGTTTTGTGTTTGTTATTGTAGGTCTTTTCCTTCTCTTGTGTTTCCTGCCTAGAGAAGTTCCTTTAGAATTTGTTGTAAAGCTGGTTTGGTGGTGCTTAACTCTCTTACCTTTTGCTTGTCTGTAAAGTTTTAATTTCTCCATCAAATCTGAATGTGATTCTTGCTGGGTAGAGTAATCTTGATTGTAGGTTTTTCTCCTTCATCACTTTAAATATGTCCTGCCACTCCCTTCTGGCTTGCAGAGTTTCTGCTGAAAGATCAGCTGTTAACCTTATGGGGATTCCCTTGTGTGTTATTTGT
>NC_041220.1:94294803-94304053 GCF_002837175.3 Physeter macrocephalus | reverse complement strand
ATTTCCTCTTCATTTGTTAGGTCTGGTGGATTTTTACCTTGCTTCTTCATCTGCTGTGTGTTTTTCTGTCTTCTCATTTTGCTTAACTTACTGTGTTTGGGGTCTCCTTTTCACAGGCTGCATGTTCATAGTTCCCATTGTTTTTGTTATCTGTCCCCAGTGGCTAAGGTTGGTTCAGTGGGTTGTTTAGGTTTCCTGGTTGATGCGTCTAGTGCCTGTGTTCTGGTGGATGAGGCTGGATCTTGCCTTTCTGGTGGGATGATCCACATCTGGTGGTGTGTTTTGGGGTGTCTGTAGCCTTATTATGATTTTAGGCAGTCTCTCTGCTAATGGATGGGGTTGTGTTCCTGTCTTGCTAGTTGTTTGTCATAGGGTGTCCAGCACTGTAGCTTGGTGGTCATTGAGTGAAGCTGGGTGTTGGCGTTGAGGTGGAGATCTCTTGGAGATTTTTGTCGTTTGATATTACGTGGAGCTGGGAGGTCTCTTGTGGACCAGGGTCCTGAAGTGGCTCTCCCACCTCAGGTTTCTAGGTATTCTAGGTATTCTTCTAGGTTCCTGTTAAATGTTTCTTGTATTTTCTCTCTTCTATTTCCAAGATTTTGGATCATCCTTACTATCATATTCTGAATTCTTTTTCAGGTAGACTGCCAATTTCCTCTTCATTTGTTAGGTCTGGTGGATTTTTACCTTGCTTCTTCATCTGCTGTGTGTTTTTCTGTCTTCTCATTTTGCTTAACTTACTGTGTTTGGGGTCTCCTTTTCACAGGCTGCATGTTCATAGTTCCCATTGTTTTTGTTATCTGTCCCCAGTGGCTAAGGTTGGTTCAGTGGGTTGTTTAGGTTTCCTGGTTGATGCGTCTAGTGCCTGTGTTCTGGTGGATGAGGCTGGATCTTGCCTTTCTGGTGGGATGATCCACATCTGGTGGTGTGTTTTGGGGTGTCTGTAGCCTTATTATGATTTTAGGCAGTCTCTCTGCTAATGGATGGGGTTGTGTTCCTGTCTTGCTAGTTGTTTGTCATAGGGTGTCCAGCACTGTAGCTTGGTGGTCATTGAGTGAAGCTGGGTGTTGGCGTTGAGGTGGAGATCTCTTGGAGATTTTTGTCGTTTGATATTACGTGGAGCTGGGAGGTCTCTTGTGGACCAGGGTCCTGAAGTGGCTCTCCCACCTCAGAGGCACAGCCCTGACGCCTGGTTGGAGCAGCAAGAGCGTTTCAACCACAGGGCTCTGAATAAAAGGGAGAAAAAATAGAAAGCAAGAAAGAAAGCAAGAAAGCAAGCTAGCAAGCAATCAAGCAAGCAAGAAAGAAAGAAAGAAAGAAGATAAAATAAAATAAAGTGAAGTAAAATAAAATAACATTATTAAAATAAAAAATAAAATATAATTATTACGAAAAAAATTTTTTTAAGTAAAAAAAAACAAAAACAGACAGACAGAACCTTAGGACAAATGGTAAAAGCAAAGCTATACAGACAAAATCACACACAGAAGCATACACATATACACTCACAAAAAGGGAAAAAGGGAAAAAAATATATATCCTTGCTCCCAAAGTCCACCTCCTCAATTTGGGATGATTCGTTGTCTATTCAGGCATTCCACAGATGCAGGGTACATCAGATTGATTGTGGAGATTTAATCCGCTTCTCCTGAGGCTGCTGGGAGAAATTTCCCTTTCTCTTCTTTGTTCGCACAGCTCCCGGGGTTCAGCTTTGGTTTTGGACCCGCCTCTGCGTGTAGTTCGCCTGAGGGCATCTGTTCTTCGCTCAGACAGGACGGGGTTAAAGGAGCAGCTTATTCGGGGGCTCTGGCTCACTCAGGCTGGGGGGAGGGAGGGGTACGGATGCGGGGCGAGTCTGCGGAGGCAGAAGGTGGCATGACGCTGCAACAGCCTAAGGTTCACCGTGTTTTCTTCCAAGGAAGTTGTCCCTGGATTACGGGACCATGGCAGTGGTGGGCTGCACAGGCTCCCGGGAGGGGAGGTGTGGAGAGTCACCCGTGCTTGCACACAGGCTTCTTCGTGGTGGCAGCAGCAGGTTTAGCATCCCATTCCCGTCTCTGGGGTCCGTGCTGATAGCCGTGGCTCGTGCCCGTCTGTGGAACTCCTTTAAGCGGCGCTCTTAATCCCCTCTCCTCGCGCACCAGGAAGCAAAGAGGCAAGAAAAAGTCTCTTGTCTCTTCGGCAGCTCCAGACTTTCTCCCGGGTTCCCTCCTGGCCAGCTGTGGTGCACTAGCCCCCTTCAGGCTGTGTTCACGCAGCCAACACCAGTCCTCTCCCTGGGATCCTACCGAAGCCCGAGCCTCAGCTCCCAGCCCCCGCCCACCCCGGCGGGTGAGCAGACAAGCCTCTTGGGCTGGTGAGTGCTGGTTGGCACCGATCCTCTGTGCGGGAATCTCTCCGTTTTGCCCTCTGCACCACTGTTGCTGCGCTCTCCTCCATGGCTCCGAAGATCCCCCACCTCCGCCACCTGCAGTCTCCGCCCACGAAGGGGCTTCCTAGTGTGTGGAAACCTTTCCTCCTTCACAGCTCCCTCCCAGTGGTGCAGGTCCCGTACCTATTCTTTGTCTCTGCTTTTTCTTTTGCCCTACCCAGGTATGTGGGGAGTTTCTTGCCTTTCGGGAGGTCTGAGGTCTTCTGCCAGCGTTCAGTAGGTGTTCTATAGGAGTTGTACCACATGTAGATATATTTCTGATGTACTTGTGGAGAGGAAGGTGATCTCTGTGTTTTATTCTTCTGCCATCTTGATGCTCCTCCCCCTCCCTTCCTGAATGTGTTTTTAAAGCTATATTCCCTTTTACATTCTGACAATGGTTTATTCATTTTTTCTCTTTTTCTTTTCTGACCAATTATTTTGCAAGTTTGCCTACTTTCTCAGCCTTTTCAAATAATGTAAATTGGCTTTTTAAATTCTCATTATTGTATCCCTTATATTTATTAAATTCATTTAATTTTTGCTGAATTTATTCTACTGCTCTTCATCTAATTTCTAACAAACATTTAGCTGTTTTTCAATATAAACATTTGAGTTAATACATTTCTCTTGCATTAGCTCTTTAATTGTAAACTTCAATTATTGATGTGCATTATTTTAATTATCAATCAGTTCTTAGAATTCTTACGTTTCCATTTTGATATTTTTCTTTGACCTATGAGTTATTTGGAAACGTGTAGTTTTCCATTTCCAAATTTATTATCCCTTTAAAATTAAAATTTATTATTTATTTCTTACTTAATTGCACTATGGTCTTAGAATATGCTCTGAATGATAATGACTCTTTGAGATTTGTTGACACATACTTCATGGCCCAGTAAGTAGCCAAACACCCTTATCTGGCATTGGATGCTGTGTTGTTTATATGTTCAGTTGATCAAATTTTACAAATCCTTTATGTCTTTTTTTCCAGCTTTACTGAGGTATACTTAACACACAAAAATTTATGTGGACTTAATGTATACATTTTGATGAGTTTGGACATAAGCATACACCCATCATACCATCACCACAATCAAAGTAATAAACATATCCATCACCTCCAAAAGATTTCCTGTGTCTCCTTGCTTTTTAATAGACTATTTTTTAGTAGCAGTTTTATGATCACAGCAAAATTGAGATGAAGGTAAAGAGATTTCCCATATACTCCCTGACATCATATATCCATAGCCTTTCCCATTATCAACATTCCCCACCAGAATGGTACATTTCTTACAATTGATGAACCTAACATTACATATCATAATCACTCAAAGTCCATAGTTTTCATTATGGTTCACTCTTCCTGTGGCACATCCTATGGGTTTTGAAAAATGTATAATGACACGTATCCATCATTATGGTATTATACAGAGTATTCTTGCTGCTCTAAAATTCCTCTGTGCTCCACCTATTCATCCCTCAACTCCAACTCGTGGCAACCACTGATTTTTTTACTTTTTCCATATTTTATCATTTTCAGGATGTTGTATAGTTAGAATTATAGAGTATACAGTCATTTCGGATAAGCTTTTCTCACTTAGGAATATCTATTTAAGGTTTCTGCATGTCTTTTCATGGCTTGAGAGCTCATTTCTTTTTAACACTGAATAATATTCCATTGTCTGGATATACTACAGATTATTTATTTGCCTACTGAAGGACATCTTGGTTGCTTTCAGGTTTTGGCAATTATGAATCAAACTGCTATAAACTAGTACAAGTTTTTGTGTTGACATGTTTTCAACTCTTTTGGGTAAATAACTAAAAGTGAGATTACTAGATTATATGGTAAGAGAATGTTTAGTTTTGTAAGAAACCACCAAACTGGCTGTACCATTTTGCATTATCACCAGTGACAAATGAGTCTTCCTGTTCCACATCCTCACCAGCATTTGGTTTTGTCAGTGTTCTCTATTTTGACCATTCTAATACATGTGTAGTAATATCTCATTGTGGTTTTAATTTGGATTTTCCTGATGATATTTGATGTGGAACATCTTTTCATATGCTTATTTGCCACCTTTATATTTTTTTTTGGTGAAGTGTTTCTTAAGGTTTTTGGTCCAGTTTTTGATTGGGTTATTTGTTTTCTTGTTGTTGTATTTCCTTTGTGTGTGTGTGTGTGTGTGTGTATGTGTGTTTGCATATGTTAAGAACTCTTAACATGAGATCTACCCTCTTTCAAGTCTTTAGGTGCACAATACCATACTGTTAACTATAGGCATTGTTTTGTACAGCAGATCTCTAGAACGTATTCATTTTGTATAACCATAACTTTATAGCCATTGAACTTTGCTGATTTGTTCACTTAATTTAACCATTACTGAATAAGTGTGTGTTAAACCCTCTTACTATGATGATACTTTCTTAATTTGTCCTTTTATAAGGCTTTATTTGTGTATTATGACACTATGTCATAAAGTTATTATAAGTCTGGAATCATCATATAGTTTTTCCAAGTAAAACTTTTATTTTTATGGAGATATACTCTTTATTTCTAGCAGTGTCTTCTGGCTTAATGTCTACTTTTTTCCCTATCAATATAGCTATACTTTCTATACTTTGGCTAGTAAATGCCTGACAACTTTTAGATGATGTTTCACTTAACTTTTCTGTTTTTCTTTGATTTAAATGTCTTTTATAAGTAGCATATAACTGGATACTGTTTTATTTATAAAGCATGACAAATTTTATCTTTTAACTATCAAGACTAGTCTCTATTTAGAGTGATTATGGGGGTTTTTCCAGTACCTTATTTTGTGTGCTTGTTTTGTCCTACTTTTATTTATTTTTTCATTAATTTTTATTGGAGTATAGTTGCTTTACAATATTGTGTTACTTTCTGATGTACAGCAAAGTGAATCCACTATATGTATACATATATCCCCTTTCTTGGATTTCCTTCCCATTTAGGTCACCACAGAGCATTGAGTGGAGTTTTGTCCTACTTTTAAATACTTCTTATTCTTTCTTGACTTCCTTAGAATTTAGTATTTTTTAATCTTATTCCAGTTATCCTTCTGTATTTTTGAAGGTTATGCTATGTATTTCAATTTTATTAGTGATTATTATAAACATTTTAACAGACATTTAATTCTGAATTACATAAGTACCCTAAAATTTTTTTTGAGCAAATTATCCCATGGTTATGATACATGTCAAGAAGCTTAGTTGTTTTATATCCACACATTATACATTATTATTACTGTTTTATGTCACTTAAGTTTGTTTAGATTTCTTTTTCTCCTTATTGTTTTCTTGAACTATTATTTTTCCTTAGAGTTTAAATTTCTATTTGGAATTATTTTTCTTCTTATTGAAATAGGTTTCCAGAAATTCCATCACCACATGTGATGGCCTTATGGTGGTAAACTCATTTTTTTGTTTGTTTGTTTGTTTGAAAATGTTGTTATTTTGTCTGCATTTTTGACAATAAATTAGGGTTTATAATTTTAAGTTGATAATTATTTTCTCTCAGCCCTTTAAAGTATTATTGTAAACTTATTGTACTATCTTCTCGATACCATTTCTACTCTTGGAAGTCAATGTAATTTTCATTTCTTTCAGGCATTCTTTTTTTTTCTGGATATGTTTAATATTTTACCTTATATTCCAAAATCTTACTAGAGAATAATTGTGTGAAATTTTAAAAATTCATCCTGATTTGGCTTCACTATATTTCCTAACATCTTCTTTGATGTCATCATTTCAGGTAAGTTCTAAGCCATTATGACTTCAAACTACTGCAACTCTATCCTCTGTATTAGTTCCATCTGGAAATTTGTTTAGATCTGTGATAGGCATTAGCATTCTGTTCCTTGTATCACTTAATCTCTCTTCAGATCTCTTTGCTTCATTCTGAGTAATTTTATTTGATCCATATTCTGGCTCACTAATTCTCTTGTTAGCTAAATCAAGTCTATTATTTAACACATCTATTGGAGTTTAAATTTCAAGTATAAATTTATTTATGAAAAACTTATTTGGTTCTGATAAAAATGTCTCATTATTTTGTAGTATCTTTTGCCATTCTTATATGTCTTGCTTATTCATTTCTTAAAAAATTGTCATGAGGAGAGAGAAGATGGCAGAAGAATAAGACGCGGAGATCACCTTCCTCCCCACAGATACATCAGAAATACATCTACACGTGGAACTGCTCCTATAGAACACCCACTGAATGCTGGCAGAACACCTCAGACCTTCCAAAAGGCAAGAAACTCCCCACGTACCTGGGCAGGGCAAAAGAAAAAATAATAAACAGAGACAAAAGAATAGGGACGGGACCTGCACCAGTGGGAGGGAGCTGTGAAGGAGGAAAGGTTTCCACACTAGAAGCCCCTTGACGGGTGGAGACTGTGGGTGGCGGGGTGGGGGAAGCTTCAGAGCCACAGAGGAGAGCGCAGTAACACGGTGCGGAGGGCAAAGCAGAGAGATTCCCGCACAGAGGAGTGGTGCCGACCGGTACTCACCAGCCTTGTCTGCTCCCCCGCCGGGACGGGCGGGGGCTGGGAGCTGAGGCTCAGGCTTCGGTCGGAAGCCGGGAGAGGACTGGGGTTGGCGGCGTGAACACAGCCTGAAGGGGTTAGTGTGCCACGGCTAGCCAGGAGGGAGTCCGGGAGAAGTCTGCAGCTGCCGAAGAGGCAAGAGACCTTTTCTTCCCTCTTTGCTTCCTGGGGCGCGAGGAGAGAGCATTAAGCGCGCCACTTAAAGGAGCTCCAAAAACCGGTGTGAGCCGCAGCTATCAGCATGGACCCCAGAGACGGGCTTGAGACAGACACTAAGGCTGCTGCTGCTGCCACCAAGAAGCCTGTGTGCAAGCACAGATCACTATCCACACTGTCCCTCCTGGAACCTGTGCAGCCTGCCACTGCCAGGGTCCCGTGATTCAGGGACAACTTGCCCAGGAGAACACATGGCGCACCTCAGGCTGGTGCAACGTCATGCTGGCCTCTGCCGCTGCAGGCTCGCCTCACATCCGTACTCCTCCCTCCCCCACGGCCTGAGGGAGCCTGAGCCCCCGAATCAGCTGCTCCTTTAACCCCGTCCTGTCTGAACAAAGAGCAGACGCCCTCGGGCAACCTACGCGCAGAGGTGGGGCCAAGTCCCAAGCTGAACCTCAAGAGCTGTGCGAACAAAGAGGAGAGGGGGAGGTCTCTCCCAGCAGCCTCAGAAGCAGCAGATTAAAGCTCCACAATCAACCTGAAGTGCCCTGCATCTGTGGAATACCTGAACAGACAGTGCATCATCCCAAGTTGAGGAGGTGGACTTTGGGAGCAAGATATATTATTTTTTCCCCTTTTTCTCTTTTTGTGAGTGTGTATGTGTGTGCTTCTGTGTGAGATTTTGTCGGTATAGCTTTGCTTTCATCATTTGTCCTAGGGTTCTGACTGTCCTGTTTTTTTTGTTTGTTTGTTTTGTTTTTTACTTTTTAAATTTTTTGTTCTTAATGTTTATTTTTTATTTTAATAACTTTATTTTATCCTACCTTATTTTATATTCTTCCTTTCTTTCTTCCTTTCTTCCTTCCTTTCATCCTTCCTTCCTTCCTTTCTTCCTTCCTTTCTTCCTTCCTTCCTTGCTTCCTTGCTTCCTTCCTTTCTTCCTTTCTTCCTTCCTTCCTTTCATCTTTCCTTCCTTCCTTCCTTTCTTTCTTTCCTTTCTATTTTTTCTCCCTTTTATTCTAAGCCGCATGGATTAAAGGCTCTTGCTGCTCCAGCCAGGCGTCAGGGCTGTGTCTCTGAGGTGGGAGAAACAACTTCAGGACACTGGTCCACAAGAGACCTCCGAGCTCCACGTAATATCGAACGGCGAAAATCTCCAAAGGATCTCCATCTCAACACCAAGACACAGCTTCACTCAACGACCAGCAAGCTACAGTGCTGGACACCCTATGCCCAACAACTAGCAGGAAAGGACCACAGCCCCATCCATTAGCAGAGAGGCTGCCTAAAATCAAAATAAGGCTACAGACACCCCAAAACACACCACCAGAAGTGGACCTACCCACCAGAAAGACAAAATCCAGCCTCATCCACCAGAACACAGGCACTAGTCCCCTCCACCAGGAAGAATATACAACCCACTGAAGCAACCTTAGCCACTGGTGACAGACACCAAAAACAATGTGAACTACGAACCTGCAGCCTGCAAAAATGAGACCCCAAACACGGAAACCTACTCAACCCACTGAACCAACCTTAGCCACTGGGGACAAACACCAAAAACAACGGGAATTACGAACCTACAGCCTGCAAAAAGGAGACCCCAAACACATTAAGATAAGCAAAATGAAATGACAGAAAAAAACACAGCAGATGAACGAGTCAGGTAAAAGACCACCAGACCTAACACACGAAGAGGAAATAGGCAGTCTACTTGAAAAAGAATTCAGAATAATGATAGTAAAGATGATCCAAAATCTTGGAAATAGAACAGACAAAATGCAAGAAACATTTAACAAGGACCTAGAAGAACTAAAGAGCAAGCAAGCAACGATGAACAACACAATAAATGAAATTAAAAATACTCTAGATGGGATCAATAGCAGAATAACTGAGGCAGAAGAACGGATAAGTGACCTGGAAGATAAAATAGTGTAAATAACTACTGCAGAGCAGAATAAAGAAAAAAGAATGAAAAGAACTTACGACAGTCTCATATACCTCTGGGACAACATTAAATGCACCAACATTCGAATTATAGGGGTCCAGAAGAGGAAGAGAAAAAGAAAGGGACTGAGAAAATATTTGAAGAGATTATAGATGAAAACTTCCC
>NC_041220.1:94292731-94293710 GCF_002837175.3 Physeter macrocephalus | reverse complement strand
AAGCACAAGCTGTTCTAAGAGGGAAGATTATAGCAATACAAGCCTACCTCAAGAAACAAGAAAAATCTCAAATAAACAATCTACCCTTACACCTAAAGCAATTAGAGAAAGAAGAACAAAACCCCCCCAAATTTAGCAGAAGGAAAGAAATCATAAAGATCAGATCAGAAATAAATGAAAAAGAAATGAAGGAAATGAAAGCAAAGATCAATAAAACTAAAAGCTGGTTCTTTGAGAAGATAAAATTGATAAACCATTAGCCAGACTCATCAAGAAAAAAAGGGAGAAGACTCAAATCAATAGAATTAGATATGAAAAAAGATAAGTAACAATGGACACTGCAGAAATACAACAGATTATTAGCGATTACTACAAGCAACTGTATGCCAATAAAATGGACAACCTGGAAGAAATGGACATATTCTTAGAAATGCACAATGTGCCGAGACTGAACCAGGAAGAAATGGAAAATATGAACAGACCAATACAAGCACTGAAATTGAAACTGTGATTAAAAATATTCCAAAAAACAAAAGCCCAGGACCAGATCACTTCACAGGCGAATTCTATCAAACATTTAGAGAAGAGCTAATACTTATCCTTCTCAAACTCTCTCAAAATAGAGCAGAGGGAGGAACACTCCCAAACTCATTCTATGAGGCCACCATCACCATGATACCAAAACCAGACAAAGACGTCACAAAGAAAGAAAACTACTGGCCAATATCACTGATTAATATAGATGCAAAAATCATCAACCAAATACTAGCAAACAGAATCCAGCAGCACATTAAAAGGATCATACACCATGATCAAGTGGGGATTATTCCAGGAATGCAAGGATTCTTCAATATATGCAAATCAATCAGAACAGAAATCCCTGGCATTCTTATACACTAATGATGAAAAATCTGAAAGTGAAATTAAAAAAACACTCCCATTTACCATTGCAAAAAAAGAATAAAATATCTAGGAATAA
>NC_041220.1:94291890-94292622 GCF_002837175.3 Physeter macrocephalus | reverse complement strand
TTACATTTAGGTCTTTAATGCTTTTTGAGTTTATTTTTGTGTATGGTACTGGCACAAAACCAGAAATATAGATCAATGGAACAGGATAGAAAGCCCAGAGATAAACCCACACACATATGGTCCCCTTACCTTTGATAAAGGTGGCAAGAGTACACAATGGAGCAAAGAGAGCCTCTTCAATAAGTGGTGCTGGGAAAACTGGACAGGTACATGTAAAAGAATGAAATTAGAACACTCCCTAACACCATACACAAAAATAAACTCAAAAAGCGTTAAAGACCTAAATGTAAGGTCAGACGCTATCAAACTCTTAGAGGAAAACATAGGCAGAACACTCTATGACATAAATCACAGCAAGATCCTTTTTGACCCACCTCCCAGAGAAATGGAAATAAAAACAAAAATAAACAAATGGGACCTAATGAAACTTAAAAGCTTTTGCACAGCAAAGGATACCATAAACAAAACCAAAAGACAGGGCTTCCCTGGTGGCGCAGCGATTGAGAGTCTGCCTGCCGATGCAGGGGACGCAGGTTCGTGCCCCTGTCTGGGAAAATCCCACATGCCGCGGAGCGGCTGGGCCTGTGAGCCATGGCCGCTGAGCCTGCGCGTCCGGAGCCTGTGCTCTGCATATGCTCAATATCATTAATCGTTAGCGAAATGCAAATCAAAACTACAATGAGATATCATCTCACACCAGTCAGAATGGCCATCATCAAAAAATCTACAAAC
>NC_041220.1:94266266-94286935 GCF_002837175.3 Physeter macrocephalus | reverse complement strand
CCTCAGATGGGAGAAAATATTTGCAAATGAAGCAACTGACAAAGGATTAATCTTCAAAATTTACAAGCAGCTCATGCAGCTCAATAACAAAAAAACAAACAACCCAATCCAAAAATGGGCTGAAGACCTAAATAGACATTTCTCCAAAGAAGATCTACAGATTGCAAACAAACACATGAAAGTATGCTCAATATCATTAATCATTAGCGAAATGCAAATCAAAACTACAATGAGATATCATCTCACACTGGTCAGAATGGCCATCATCAAAAAATCTAGAAACAATAAATGCTGGAGAGGGTGTGGAGAAAAGGGAACACTCTTGCACTGCTGGTGGGAATGTAAATTGATACAGCCACTATGGAGAACAGTCTGGAGGTTCCTTAAGAAACTACAAATAGAATTACCACACGACCCCGCAATCCCACTACTGGGCATATACCCTGAGAAAACCATAATTCAAAAAGAGTCATGTACCAAAATGTTCATTGCAGCTCTATTTACAATAGCCAGGACATGGAAGCAACCTAACTGTCCATCAACAGATGAATGGATAAAGAAGATGTGGAAGGAGAAAAACAAATACCGTATGCTAATATATATATATATATATATATATATATATATATGGAATCTAAGAAAAAAAAATGTCATGAAGAGACTAGGGGTAGGACGGTTATAAAACACAGACCTACTAGAGCATGGACTTGAGGATATGGGGGCTGGAAGGGTAAGCTGTGAGGAAGTGAGAGTGTTGCATGGACATATACACACTACCAAACGTAGGGTGGATAGCTAGTGGGAAGCAGCTGCATGGCACAGGGATATCAGCTAGGTGGTTTGTGACCACCTAGAGGGTTGGGATAGGGAGGGAGGGAGACGCAAGAGGGAAGAGATATGGGAACATATGTATATGTATAACTGATTCACTTTGTTGTAAAGCAGAAACTAACACACCATTGTAAAGCAATTATACTCCAGTAAAGATGTTAAAAAAATTGTCTAATTATACTTTTGGGGGCCTTTATTTTGGGGAATTCTATGATGTCTATGTTTAGGAAAGATTCCTAAAGAGATTATTTACATTTGGTTTTCCTGGGCTTCCAGGAGAATTGTCAAACTGGTCCTACTATAAAATATGTTCTCAGCTTGGGGATTTTTGTTAAATTAGGAAATAAGAATTTACACTTCATAATTAATTTAGGCTGTTTTATGTAGACACATATTCATTGAATTTTTTTTTCCTTTTCCATCAAAACAATGGTGAAAGACAATGCTATTTGTCATCTCCTTTTACAGGTATTTGTTGAAGTCTACTCTTTTCCTGAGCACATATGTTTTGGGAGGTTGCAGCTTTGTGTAGAGGTCTCTATTCCGGTTTTTTATTTTGAGCAAGCTCAAGTAATATTATTTCACATGTGTTATGATTAAAGGTCAAACTCTAGATTACTGTGTTTGCCTCTGCACCAAAGGAACACTTAGCATCCTTGTCCATTTACCATGCTGGATTTGCTTTTCTTTTGGGTCTTGATATGTAAAGATTTCTCTGGTAACCATTATCATTCTGTTCTCTGTATCTCTGAAGCTCTCTTGTGATGTTAGCTAGTACCGAGAAGGAGGTTTTTTTTGTGTGTGTGTGGTACGCGGGCCTCTCACTGTTGTGGCCTCTCCTGTTGCGGAGCACAGGCTCCGGACGCGCAGGCTCAGCGGCCATGGCTCACGGGCCCAGCCGCTCCGCGGCATGTGGGATCCTCCCAGACCGGGGCGCGAACCCGGTTCCCCTGCATCGGCAGGCGGACGCGCAACCACTGCGCCACCAGGGAAGCCCCTGAGAAGGAGTTTTAAAGCAGAATTTTATGAGCATATTTAGGTGTTCTGTAGCTGGAGAAGTTGAGAATACATGGAATTTCACAAAGCTTAACAAGGAAGCTGGTACTATGGTTTTCAACTTCTTCTTTGGCTGTGACATTTTAGCATTAAGTATAAATGATTAAATAATATAAAATTTATTCTTGTTGTTACGGGATAAAGAAGCCTCAATCTCCACTTGCTCACCACTACCATCTCGCATAAAATTGGAGGAAGCTAACAGGAAGCTAATAGATCCATGGGCAATGTTCCCAAGTTGCTAAAATTCATATTACAAAGGCACATTTGGAAAATATGCCATTTTAAAATGTTGGACCACCCATCTTCATTTGTGAATGTCATAGACTTATTGTGCTTCTGGACCATCTTATCATGGACCTCAACAGCAGGTGTTAGCCCCATGGATGTTAGCAAATCCTGTCTGCAAGTTTGAAGGGGGAAACCAATTCCATTTTGAGAAGACATACTTGTTTTGCAAAGGATTGAGCTACTTTAAAAACATGTGGACACCTGCTTCCCGCAATGTCAATTGCTTTCCATTGCAATGAAACAACAACATGGATGTCGAGATTTACCTGCATTTTATACCCATCAAATCAATATAAGAAGATGAGGGTAAAATTTCTTCTGCTTCTGTGGAATGAGAATGAACCATGTTTTACAGTAATGCCAATAAGATGAGCAAAAGAGCAAATACTGAGAATTTTTATTTAGGAGCTCTATCCTAAATGGGGTATGCATAAGATATCAAGTATTGAGATGTGCTGCAGTTGTAGAAAAATCTCATTGGTATAAAACATAAAAAGAGTCTTTTACTCCCAAGGAGACTGGCTATTTTATGCATCCCACACAGTCAAGAGTAGTCTGAACTGTTTAGCACAGATTTTAAACAGCAAAAATAAAGTAAGTATCATTTAGGACACCACTTAAACTTGTGAGATCATTTTAAAACTGACTCAGTGAACATCAAGATACAAGAGATGGATGACTAAAATGTAAAGACATATGGTTGCCTTCTCCAAAATAAAAATGGCTTGACAGCCCCAGGGAAAATGTCCATTAGAGTAAACTTAGTCTTTACTACCTTTCATTTTTTGGAGCCCTCATCTTCCTTTTCTTGCGTTCTTGGTCCTGACACAGGCTAATGTTGTTCCTTGATTGCTAAAATTGATTCTGCACCCCAGCATGTCCCCCCTTCCTTCAATCTCGCTTATTTTTTTAAAATATATGTTTCTCAACTTAAGAAATGACTTGGTGATTTGACTAAAGCAATAGGTCATTCGAAAGCTTCAATCCAAGTGAATTTTCTCAAGAGAAATAATGTAGGGAATCTATTATGAGAATTTTAAAGATCATAGCATTTTTCTGATAAACCACATAAATAGGAAGAATAAATAAACAGGTTATAGAAAAATTAAATGCACTATATATTATATGTATTTATATAATATATACATAAGTAAAAATATATATTTGTACATATATATACTGATTAAATGGTCACAGATGATTGAGCTAGGAATGGCCTTAGCTAATAAATGCTAGGTCTGTTTCCTTCATCTTTTTCATTTCTGGAATTCAAGTCTAAAAGTTCTTTGTCATACCTTGTATTCATAACTTTTATTTTTCACTGAAGTATAGTTTATTTACAGTATTGTGTCAGTTTCAGGCATATAACAAAGTGATTCATATATATATGTATTCTTTTTCAGATTCTTTTCCATTATAAGTAATTACAAGATATTGAATATAGTTCCCTGTGCTATACAGTAGGTCCTTGTTGCTTATCTATTTGATATAGAGTAGTATGTATCTGTTACTCCCAAACTCCTAAAATAAACTTTGTTTCAATCCTTATGTTATTTCCACCTTGCTCCTCTTCCTGAGAAGCTTGAGTCATTGGCCATATTCACTGCTTGTGAGAACCTCTATTTTGAGTCCGTGAGGCTCTTCCCTGCCTCTTCTTTTTAGAGAACTTCCTTGATGTTTACTGGTATTTTTCTGTCCTGGGTTGACTTAAAAGTAAAATGGAAAAACAAACCAGTAAGTGAAACACCAACTGGAAAACACAGACACTCACAGAGTATCACCAAATCCTATCAGAATAACATAGCTTCACTCTGTCCCTCTAACACTGCTCGTTTCTTTGGATGTTTATCATTATCTCAACTGCCATCTTTCATTTGCTTGCTCGTTTACATCTGAAATCCTGCTACAATGGAAGCTCCACAAGAGCTGGAGCTTGGTCTATTTTCTTCTTCTGGAATACACATGCCAATAACAGGGCCCATCAGAGGCCACATGATCAAAGATCTTTTTTGAATGAATGAATGAATGGCTGGAGAAGATGGATGCGGGCCAGGAACACACTTTAAATAATTCTGTGAAATACGAGAGGCTTGGCAGTATTACTGAATTATGCTGCCAACGGAAGATCCTAAACACTCTTCTGGGCAGTTTAAGCAATTTTATTTTGAAATTAGTGAATGTACATTAGTGAACGTTGATATTTCTGTCACTTTTCTTCAAAAATGTGTGTATAATTGAGCAGAAAAGGAAAGGTATTTTCCTTTCCTTTTCTTGATACCTTGATACATTTCAAGGTATCAAGATGGTTGATCAAAAAATTTTTAACTCTCTTTCATTCAAATCTCATCAGATTTATTGGAAAACTATAAAAGTAAATTCATAGTAACCTTGGAAAGTCAGGAGGAGTGCCACTAGCACAGCAGAATGGTAAGGATTTCTGGAGCTTGACAGTGAAGCCCAGTAGGTATGATGCCTCTATAACATCATCAGGTATCAGGGAGGATTTATAAACAAAGAGTTTATCTGGAAGAATGTGAGGATAATGCTAAGAGATCTAAAGGGACAGAATCAGGAAGAAGGATCTGAATGTGATAAAATTTCACCTGGAAATTATTTCAAAGACAAACTTTGCATTAGTTCCCCAATTATAGAGCACCTGACTCCAAAAATGTCTCAGAGGAAGATATCCCAAGGTAACTGTATAGGTCTAAAAAGTAAGCAAGTGATAAAGGCAGACAGAAGTGATGAGGAACTTTCCTACACAGAGAAGGAGTCACTCACCTGATGGGAGATTCAACCCACCCAATTTGAGGAAATTAAGTTTTTGTATTCAGAGCTAATAAGAGGTTTCTGACTGAATAAACTCACCAAAAACTAGAAAGAAAAAGAAGAGACCCTAAAAAAAAAATGAACACAGATTATCTAAATGGCAATAAGAAGCCAACTTGTTTCAGCAACAAAGGGAGCTTGAAGCAAGAAACAATGTCCTAGCATTCTGGGGAAAGAGTGCTTTGAATCTTGTTTTCTGTCCCCATCCAAAACAGCACTCAAGTGTGAGGACTAGATGAAGGCATTATTATTATGTAAGGAAGGAACATTTTCCACCCACAAACTTTTTCTTAATGAATTATTTGAGAATATATTCTTACAAAACCAAAAGTAAATCCAAGAATAAAGAAGATGTGGACTTCATAAACATTATGGACTAAAACATCTGTAAATTATATTACTGTCTAAATAATGATTAATACAATAGTTGTGAATTTTAAGACAATGATTGAGGAATGATTGGTAAAAACATGGACACAACACAAAATTATAACAAAATGAAAGTAAAAATCTAGATGATTTCAACAACATGAAATGGCCTTGAACACAGGAAAGAGATAACAGCCAGCTAAGACTCTTGTCTTGGTTTGTGGGAGAAATTGAAATATTTTAAGCACTGTGAATATGTGTATTAGTTTCTTAGTGCTGCCATAATAAATTATCACAAACTGAATATGAAACAACGGAAATTTATTCTCTCACAGTTCTCAAAAATCAAGGTGTTGGAAGTGTGGGTGCCTTTTGGAGGCTCTGAGGGAGAAATATGTTCCATGCCTCCCTACTAGCTTTTTGTGGCAGCCAGCAGTTCTAGGTGTTCCTTGGTTTGTAGATTTGTCACCTCCTATCTCTACCTCCATCCTTCCTCTCTGTGTGTCTTTCACTGTCTCTTATTAAAACACCCATATTTGGCTTTAGAGCCCATCCTAACCCAGAATGATATCATCTTGAGATTCTTATACAAATTATATCTACCAAGACTCCTTTTCCAGTAAGGTCATATTCACATGTAGACATGTCTTTTGGGAGGTCACATTTCAAATTCTACAATGTCTTAACATTTGTTGAAAAACAAAAATAAACTTTTATAGTACTTACAATATATCAAGCACTACATGTTTTATATGTATTAACTGATATAACCTTTCCAGTAAAACTATGAACTATGTGCTATTATATCTATATCTATGTGCTATTATATGTTTACTGATAAGGTAATTGAGGCACAGAGAGTTTAAGTAGTTTGCCCAAGATCATACATGTAGTTAAGTGGTAGAGCAAGGGTAAGAATCTATGAGTTTGGCTCTTGAATTTATGCTCTTAACCACTGTTAAATTTAAATTCAACAAATGAATTGCACAGAAGAAGGGAAGTGGAATGTATGACATCCAAACAACTAAGAAATTAAACTGCAACAAAGAGTACTCCATCAATTTTATAAAAGGTGGAAATATTCAGAAGGAGATCTCTCCAAAAAAGAGAGAGCATGGAGAAGAAATCAAAATAAGAAAGTTGATATCAATTCAAGTAAAATATAGAAATTTTAAAAAGAACAAAAATAATTTAAAACAAATTCCTACAACATGTTGTTCAAGAGACAGCTAAGTCAAGTGACATATAAATGTGGGAAGTAAAGTTATATGAAGAAACATTACAGTGAAATTTTAACAAAACTAAATAGTTGCAATGTTCTTTACATATTGGCCAGAGAATATTTTTAAATGTACATCAGATTGTGTCATCCCCATGTTCAGAGCCTTCCAATGGCATCTTGCTGCCTTTGAATAAAATATCATCTCCTTCAATGGCAGACAATGTCACAAATCATCTGTTTGGTCCCTGCCTAACTTTACACCTCATATCCTCCTCTCCCAATTTCCCCTCACTCTCTATGTTCTGAGTCCACTGAGATTTTTGTTCCCCAAACCTTTCTGTACACTCTACCTTCTCTCTGCCTAAGATACTCTTCCTATGGCACAACTTTGGCTTGGTTTCTATTCATCATTAAGATCTAAGGTCACAGATCACTTCTTCAGAGAAGTCCTCTCCCAATTACCTAAAGTAACCCATCATTATGCTCTAGCACTTTGCCTTAATTATTTCTGTTCCAATTATTTCAACTACTTGATCTTACTTGTTTGTTAAAGTCATTTATAATCATGAAGTGATCCACTTTACAGCATAATTACCTATTAAATGAATCCTCCATTAGTAGCACTACAATAATTCACTCTTCCAGGAATCCAGGAAGTCTTATTCACAATGGCACCTAAGGGCAGTCTTAGAAGATGAACTAGGGTTAGTCTTCAGGTTAGGTGAATAGTGGTAATTTGTGGTTATGTATTTAAGTAATTTAAATTACTTAAATATATAGGTATTGAGACTATAGAGAACAGTTGCTTGAGATGTCAGTGACTCTCTTTCAGTCATATCTTTAAAAAAAATCACCAATGCTATTATTCCGAATATCATTTGTTTGACCCTTTAGGTCTACTCTACATCCTTCTCCCTTTTTCTTGATGCCTGGAGGGCAGACCAAATCTTGTTTTCTGACTTCCATTTGGAAGGCCGGAAAATGCCAAGAGTACTTACTTTATGTTTTCCACTACAATTATTGAGTGCCTACCATGTGCTAAGACTATTATGGACCATGAGGGCAGTGCAGTGAACAAAGTAGATAAAAAGCCATTACCCTTGTAAAGTTACATCTTAGTTGGAAATGACAATGAATAAAATAAATGTGCAAAATTATATGAGACATAGCAATAATAATTGTGAAAAAAGTGAAGCGGGGGGATAACAATGTTGAAGAACTTTGAAATTTAAAGTGGGGTGGTCATGTGTCCTGCAGGACCTGAAGGGCCACTGTAAAGAGTGTGGGTTTTACTCAGTGTGAATAAAAGGAGAACACTGTGGGGAGTGAAACTGTGACACAATCTAATTTAACTTTAATTTGTTATTGTTGTATTTGCTTGTTTTATAGTGTGTATGTGTGTGTGTATTTAAAATAGACTAAAGGAGGGCAAGCAAAAGTATAAATAAAACCTGTTCAAGAAGTTAATAGCAATCATCCTGGCAAATGATAATGATGGCTAAAAACAACTTAGTTGCAATGGAATTGTTGACAATGTGGTATGAAATGGTCAGATTCAAGACATAGTTTGAAAGTAGAGTCAATGTGACTTTCTGATAGCTTAATCCATTCAGCACATAGTTATTGAGTGCTTACTATGGGCTAGGGATTATGCTAGGTGCTTGGGTTAGAACAGTGAACAAAACAGAGATCGCTGGTTTTTTAGAACTTAAAATATAATAATATACAGGCAATAAACAGTGAACAAAACTATAAACAACAAGGTACTACTGTATAGCACAGGGAACTATATTCAATATCTTGTAATAACCTGTAATGGAAAAGAATCTGAAAAAGAATATATATACATACACACAAATATATATATATATATATATATATATACACACACACATATATATACATATATATCTGAATCACTTTGCTGTATACCAGAAACTAACACAACATTGTAAATCAACTATACTTTAATTTTTAAAAAATGAACAAAACAAATAGATAAAGTATATAGTATGTTACATAGTAAGTGTTATGGATTAAAAAAAATGATAAAGGGTTTGAGTGAAGAGAGGCAACAGGGGTGTTTAGAGTAATAAATGGTCGGAATGTTCCTGGTTGAACAGGCAACATTTGAGTAAACACTTGCAGGAAGAGAGGGAAACAGCCAAGCTGATATTTGACGGAAGAGATCTCCAGGCCGAGAGAACAGCTAAAGCAAAGGCCATGTGGTAGGTGCATGCCTGGGGGCTTACGGAAACAGAGGAAGGCTGGTGGTGCTGGAACAGATTTAGTAAGAGACAGATATTAGGACAGGATGTCAGAGGAGCAATATACCGGGTTTTGCAAGCCATTGTAAGGACTTACACTCAGTGCAATGAGAGTCACTACAGGGTTTTATGTGGAGGAGTAGCAAGATTTAACGTTCGTTTTAAAAGGAGTACTCAAGTTGTAGTATTGAGAATAGGCTCTGGAAGTCAAGGTTTGAAGCAGGTAGAGTGGCTGTGAGGTGGGGTGTGTGAAAAAGAGAACAAGTCAAGGACAAAATCGCATTTAAAGGAATGGACAAACTGGGAGGAAAGTAAGTTATAGTGAGGATGATAAGAAGATTAGGATCTATTATTGGACATATTAAGATTGAAATGACTAGTAGAGATTCATTCTTTACTTTTTTTCCATGTGGAGGGACTTCTGGTCTCTATCATCCCACAGCAGGAAGTTATCTAACAGATGATTTGATATGCTCAGCTTAGTCATCCCTTTTATTCTCTTATTTTGGGAACCATTTTACTTGCAGGAAAAAATGCATTCTCTAATTCTCTGTAATGTAAGTGAAAAAGTCAAGCCCCCAATGAAAGTGTCCATGTCTGTTCAACAATTGTGATTGACTAGATGAGTAAACTTAAATCTTTGGTGAAGACTTAGTAAGCCTCATTTGCTGCAGTTCCATAGATGCTTTCTCTAAAGCCCTTTATAGAGAATGAAAATTACGATCTGAATCTCAATATGATAGTCCTCATGTCAATCTGTCAACCCTTTTGAAACTTAAAGCTTTTTAAAAATGAATATAGAGGGAATTTTACACTAAAGATTATTATTAAGAGCAACCTTCACATCCAAGTCTTCTCAATTTTGAAGGTAAAATTGAATTTGACCTTTAACTAAAGATCAATTCCACTGGGTAACCAATTTGGACTGATTCCACTGGAGAACACCTAACAGTATTCTGGCATTGTAAATGGCCATTAAAAGCCATCAGTGCTATAATTCTTTTAGAAACAGATAGTTATGCGAGAGTCATATGATGGTTATTGCTTTATGATTTAGATATTATTTAATGAACAGTTGGAAATATCTATCAAGTCTAACTTGACAAAAGAGGACAGAGAAGACCTCCATCTTATCCAAGACTACTTGGGAAAAGTGCTGTAATTTCCAAAATCATACCCTTCAAACTGACAATAATAGCATATTATCCATTTGCTTTACATCTTTCACTTAAAATTATCAAAACACTGCAGTACCTGACTTCAGTCTTATGTGTTAACGAGAGTCACAGCTATAAATCATTAGGACTGCTCATCACTATCATCAGAGGTCACTCTAGGTGAGGGGTTTTAACCTGTTTGTGCCATGGACCATTTTAGCAGTCTTTTGAAACTGTCTTAGAATAATAGTTTTAAACGCATAGAAGCCCAAGATAAGAACCTTAAAACATACAGCATTTTTTCAAGTGTAACTAATTTCTCATTATGCTTAAATGTTATACCTATTGACAAGTTTATAGACATTTTTCAAGGAGAATAGCATTATTTTATTAGTTACCTACCATTAGCTTATCAAATTTTTATTTTATGTTGTTCACAAAGTATCACAAATATTACATTGGTTATAAATATCTCATGGCTGATGTAAACAAACAACTCTTTGATTGTTTGGATTTCTTTTTGGTCTGAATGATCCAAGTCCCTATAAAGTAATATTACTGATAGCTTACAATTTACAGAAAACATAATCGTTTTTATGTCTTCCACTAAATATGTGCACATTTATATTTATTACTTATTTAATTTATGTTTCTTGAGCACATTATCATGGGCCCAGACACTCTTCAAGATGCTAGGGATTCAGTTCCAAGTAAGAGAAAATTAAAGAAAGTAAGGGAAAGAAAACAAAGTGATAGAAGAAAAATCAAAGAAAAGAAGGAAAGAGGAAGGGAAGAGAGGAAAATATAATGTTAAATAAGGCATAATGAGAAAATAGAAAGTAACAAGAGCTGAGAGTGAGATAGGTGGTCAGTAAAGCACTCTGAGGAAATGACATTTGAAAAAAGAAATTAATAAATCAACCTGATATATGTATTGTTTATAAAAAATTTTGTTTGAACAAAGCATGATCATGTTCACAGGCAAGTACCAAGTGTTTTCCTTTAGACAAAAAAAAAAAAAAAAAAAAAAAAAGGAAGCTCCCTATATATACCATTCCCCATGAGGCAACATTGAGGACCTTTACTACAGGGTCATATCTGGCAAAGTTTAAGCAGTGGCTGCCCCACTTTCATTTTAGATATAAAGAGGAGGCACCGGGAGAAGAAATGGGCAGGCTCCCCAGAAACATTTGACTTGAATAGGTCTCTCCGTGGTTTCAGCTATGCTTGAGGTACCTGCATTACTATTACTTCATTTTTCCTTCCTCCTAGCTCCATTTGCTCCAAAAAGTCAATTCCTACATCAGATGGTGAGGGCCATGCTCCCTCAGGAATCTGTAGGGAAGAATCCTTCCTGGTCTCTTCTAACTTCTGGTGATTTGTCAACAATCCTTGGCATTCCTTGGCATGCAGCTAACAGCACTTCAACTTTTGCTCTGTTGTCATATGGCATTCTCCCCTCATGTGTCTGTGTCTTCACATTGTCTTTTTATAAGGACAAGAGCCATATTGGATAAAGGGCCCATCCTATTCCAGTACGACCTAATCTTAACTAATTACATCTATAATGATCCTGTTTCAAATAAGATCATTTTCTAAAGTACTAGAGGTTAGGAATTGAACATACATTTTGGGGGGAACACAATTCAAACCACAATGGTCATTTCTAGAGTTCACAAAAAATTTTGAAGTACTTAGCAATAAAACAGAATAGAAAGAATATAGGCTAGAAATTCAGATAGCTAATTATTTAACTTTTCAAATTCCCATTTGTTATATTGATCTTAGGAAGGTTGTGAAAATGTCTAGACTCAGTTTTCTGATCAATAAAATGGTGGTATCACGTACTTTGCAGAACTGTTGCAAAGACAGAAATAATGTAAATAAAATGGGAATAGAAATAGAAACTCAAATTCCCTTTCAGTTGTTCTTATAACTATTTTTGACATTCGAAAACTAATTATAAGACTAAACAGAAAGGTATTACAAATTGTCCATACTTAGGAAAAAACAGGGGTCTTGAATCAAAATTGTATTTAAGTTAAAACAAAAAATAAATATATTTTTCTGTTTCAGATTCAGAATTCCAAATTAAGATGTATCCTTGGTACACTTCCAGAGAAAATTGAATTGAATAAAACCCATTAATGACATAAACAGTTCAGGAATCACCAGAAAAAAATGTCCAGGTTGTTGACCTGAAAGATAATAGTCAGTAGAGTTGCCAAAGAGAGATCACTTTGTCCCAAATAATTACTTATCTTGAAGTTAAAGCCATGGCCTGTAATTAAGAACATACTCTGTAACAGGCCTGTGCTGACTACCCTATATAAATTATGTCTACCTCTGGTAGTCTATCATAGCAGTTTGTTCTTTCCTTTATAGCATCGATCTCAATTTATAATTTATAAATTACATACTGTGTTTAATGCTCTGTTTTCCACACTAGATCTTAAGTGTCTAGAGAATAGAGACTATGTCTCTAACCCCTAACACAGTGACTGTCACATAGAAAGGGCTCAATAAATATCAGTTTAATGATTAAATGAATTGGTGAGTTTATGGATGAATAAAAGCATTATTACTCTCTCCAGACATTCTAACAGATTTGTCTTCATCAAAGACAATACAATGAACTGTACATTTATTTACATGTCCATTGCATAGTGGTATTGGAAAAAAATGCATGAAATATTGCTGGCAAAATAATTTAAAATTTCCAGTGATAACATATTTTGTATATCAGTGATATGTTACTTTTTATAATTCTTTCTTTTGTATCCAAAGAAAGGTAGACATCAGAGCTTTGGTAATGGAATATTGAAAAAGCAGAAAAGCAAAACAAACTAACAATAAAAACAGGATATAGTAGAAGAAAATGAAAATGAATAAGAAAAAGTCAAATAAGATATAGGTAAAAGTGAGTGGCTAATTGAACTAAAGTTTGAAAAAAAATCAGATCATTATACAGAAGAAAAAAAAAAAAGGACCGACATCAGTACACAAATAAGCCAGGTTAAAAAAGTTGTGTAACATTCCATATTTCCACAGTTTGGCCCAAAGTAACATGTACTACCGGTTTTCTCCATTGTCAAGCTTGTTGGCTAATATCCCTGGTGAATTTCTATCTTACAGTACTTGACTCTGTCCTCCTCTCTGCCTAGAACCCCTCCAGCTGCCTATCACTAGACTTCTCATTATATTCATCTTTCAAGACCCCAATGAGACTTCAATTTCTCCATTACAACATTTCCAATTTATCTGTTAAAAAATTTGAGACTCAGGGGAAAAGAGACAATGCAAGTGTACACATTTGGTGACAGCACTAGCACTAGAACACAAAGGGAGTGTTCTTTCCACAACATTACAAGGTCTAGGATTTGTAGCATCCTTTGCTCCAAGGTTGGAAGTTGTGTACATTATCCATCAGTTGAGCCAGATCATGTCTACATGGGTCTACCTATGGAACAGGAAACCTTAGTGGGAATCCACTAGATTATAGTTATTATCAAATCAGAGGTAAACACTATAAAGCTGTCTACTATATCTTCCCAAGTATGCAGAATGAAGCAGGTGGAAGAAAACCCCAAAGCAGTAGAGCTGTTTAAAATAAAAAAGACCTAAAAGTGCATAATACTTGACAACTCTTCATATCAAAGGATACATTTGCAGGGTATGCAAGAATATTGGATGAGCAAATTCCTATTCAACCATGCAGTGATTTGCAACACAGTAAGGAAAGCATAATCTTAAGGGGGTGATTTCCTTTTTCCCTTTAGTACTGAACATAATTTCATTAATTCTAATATGTGCCTTTCAAGGGCGAATATATCCATGGGCATCCCAGAGACACTCAAAAGTATCTTTAATTTAGAAAAGTAGTATAATTACACAATATAAAATCAATATCTATTGGTTATTAAAACATTTCATTCAAGTTTGACATTTATAGGATTTGGTTGGCATTTTTCTTCATTTACATTATTGAAGATCTGAATAAATGACTATAAGCTATAGGAACTTGTTTAGGAAGTACCTCTAAGGTCTCCAAAGGCAAAAAACTCATCATTTCCTAATGTTGCCTGCAGACACTTCCATTTACTCAAGTATTCACTTGTTTATTTCATAAGCATTTATTGGCAGACATTACTGGGCACTTCAGAAAAAAAAAGTTACAATATCTGTATTCAAGGAAAACAAAGCTACTGTGGGAAAACATAAAAATATGAATGCAATAATAAAATTACTTTGAGAAAATTGGGAATGAATTACAGAGAATGCAGTTGAGGGTAGAATAGACAAAATTAAATCTGCAAGGAAAGGTCACTCTATGGAGAAGTCTCAGAAGACAACAGTGTAGGTTGAAGAGCAAAGGCTTGGAGATTCGACACTGGATGGGCCCAGGCAGTATTGCAACACCTGCTCCATGATGCAAATTTAAAATAAAAACACTTAAAGATAAGTGAAACTCAGTGATCAAAAACAAAGGATGAATAAATATATTTTCAGGTAAGTATAAATGTCAGGTAAGCAGAGGTCACAATATTAATATTGTCAAATAAAATTCAAGGCAAAGAACATTATATAAGACAAAAGTAGTCATTTTATAGAAATAATGTCACAATGATGTAAATTTACAATAATATAAATATCTCTTAGCAAATAAATTTGGCTTAAAATTTATAGAAGTTGAAATGTTATATTAATGGAAATTAATAGCACAATTATATATGTTTGACAAATCTAGTTAGTAAAAGTTAATCAGTATATGAGTCATGAATTTATAATATTTATTACATACAACATTATTTTGTTATCTGCTCATTAATGTTATGTTCTAAAATTTAATATCCATCACACTATATTATTTCATTAAAATATATCAAATAATATAATTGCTACTTTATTATATCTAATGTATATACATATCAAACATTCTATACTAGAAAGAAAAGATACCTTGCTGGGCATCACAGATCTTTCACAAAAACTGTGCATATACTAGGTCACCCCAAAAAATCTCAATAAATTTAAAAAGAAGTTAGTTTATGGGTTATATTATCTTGATTATAATGCAATGAAACTAAATATTAATAAGAAAAGTATATGTTTAAAAATGCTTAGAAACTAAAAATATCATAAATGACTCTGAGGTAAAAGCGGAAATTAAATTTGTCATAACAACTATACAGACTACAATGTAAATGAGTGTACGGTCTATTACATTAATGGAATGCAGACAAATTTCCACCTAGATGAAAATTTATAAACCTAAATGCACATATTTTATGCAAGAAATAATGGAAATGAAAGAACTGAATAATCAGCTCAAGAATTCATGACAGGGCTTCGCTGGTGGCACAGTGGTTGAGAATCTGCCTGCCAATGCAGCGGACACAGGTTCGAGCCCTGATCTGGGAAGATCCCACATGCCGCAGAGCAACTAGGCCCGTGAGCCACAACTACTGAGCCTGCACGTCTGGAGCTTGTGCTCCGCAACAAGAGAGGCCACGACAGTGAGAGGCCCACACACCGCAATGAAGAGTGGCCCCCGCTCGCAGCAACTAGAGAAAGCCCTCGCATAGAAACGAAGACCCAACACAGCCAAAAATAAATAAATAAATTTTTTAAAAAAAGAATTCATGACAAACTAAAACAAAAAATAAGTGAATAAAGCAGAATAAATGAATTAATAAATAAGAAATACAAACAGAAAGGAATGAGATAGAAAAACAAAAAGTAGCAGAATCAAAAAATAAATATGAAAAAGAATAGTCAAACCTAGCAATGTTAATTGAAAGAAAGAAAATGAGAGTGAAGGAAGTCACAACTATGAAGCATTAGGAATAAAAAGAGTTATGTTAAGATCATAGACAATATTATTTTCAATGTAAAAATTACTATAAACTAAAAATTGAAAATATATCATATAATATAAAAATATATTAATTATCAAAGTAATCTGAGACGTAAAAATCAAATGAAGACAAACAGCAAATATGAAACTATAAAAAAAAAAGTCTCCTAAAACTGATGCCAAGGAAAGATGATGCAGATGATTTTTATGGGAAAGTTATGTCCAGATCAGTCTAATGCTATTTAGGCTGTTTCAAAACAAAAAAAATACTTTATGAAGTGAACAAAAGATGGACACAAAAAACCTTCAAATTAGCATATAAAAATACACCGTATTGCCACAGTTTTAGAATTGTAGATTTGAAGATCTTCAAGAAAACACTATCAATTTGTGCCTGGTATCATACTAAAGCAGCAATATTAGATGATGAAATGGACTGGGTCCAAAATATTCAAGGGCAATTGCTTATCTTATATTAATGTATTATGTGCATATATCAGTTGTTCAAAAGAGCAAAACCACGTGAATATTTTCATAGTTGCCCAAAATGCATTTGATAAAATTAACTGTTTGTTTCTCATAAACGTTTAAGAGACTACTTCCTTATATATTAAGGAAAATCTATATCAAAAATATAGATAAGACAGCTTAAAGAGAAATAGAGGCATACATATTGGCAAATAAAAAACCAAGTAATTATTATGTATAGATGATATAATTATGCACTAGAATCAAATGAAAAACAATTACAACAAATTGAAGTGCTTTTAGAATTATTAAAATACTTAAGTTGTAAGGTGCATTCATGTCTTAGTTGCGGTTTCAGTGTGAATCCTCCATACTCAATATTTAAATCTGTCCAATTATCTACCTCTCCAAGATATTCTCATCTCTTTAATGTCTTGTATTTCACATTAACGACTGGTCTTCATTTGCTTCCATTTCCTATTAATCCTCCATCTTTGTTAAAAACCTATGGTACAACTTCAACCTTTTTGCCAGATCTTAGTCTTTGTACCTGATTTAACTATAACTTGGCCCCTCCGAGAGGATTCCACTCGTTTAAGTGGCAGCTGCTGTTTTTACAAACTTGCAAAACATCTTAAAGTAAAGACTCAAGAGTCCAACTATCTCTAACATGCTTCTTCAGATGCTATGGCTTCATCTCCATAAGGAAAAAAAAAAAACAAAAAAACAATAAAACAAAAACAAAACCTCTTAATTTGAAATACATGTCATCTGGCTAAATCACTCTGAACTCCTCTTCCTTGCTGTCATCCACAAATATCTGAGTTAACCCTCTTATTCAACTAAAGACTATGGCCCTTAGTTCACACTTTTCCTTTCTATCTGAAATCCTACCATAATCCAGGGTGACTTCCAGGCCAGATAGAGGACACGTCCAATACTGGCCAAGGGCCACAGTGCGGCTGCCACTTGGACCCATCCTGACTAGCCTTATCTCTGATAAGTCAATGATTTCACTCTCTCCCCAGCCTCCCATTTCTTCAGCTCCTGAACTCAACTCTTCCTACATCACTTCTTTCCCCTAATTGGAACACCCTGATTGTGACTGGGACACGTTCACATCACCCTGGGAGCTTTAAGAAAATGTCCAATGGCTTTTTGTCCTACCCCAAATCAATTGTTTCAGAATTTCTGGGCTTTGGATTTAGGCTCCGATATTTTATAAAAGCAACCGAGTAATGTTCAGGCAGATTAGGAACCACTGCCCTGAAGTATGTCTCTGCTTATATTTGTATCTTCACTGCCTTTCCTATCCAGCTTGGATTCCAAATATAATCACTTCAAATTGGTCATTGGTCAATAGCCTCAACTCCATTCTTCTGTGATCCTTGCATTGTTTTCACCTGGCAAAGTTAAGTCATTGAGAATTACTTCTCTTAGCTTCTAAGCACTGCTCGAGGAAATACACACAGTCGTGCACACTGGAATTGTTACTAGTTTGTAGTCATTGATATAAAATGGCTCATAGCTGTCCTACAGTCCAACTGTGTCCATAATAAGCTCATTTTTCCTTTTCTCCATGACACATGTCAAACCATCTCCATTTGCTTCAAATCTCTAACCCTATCACCCAACCCATCTCTCACAGATGTCCTTAAATGTCAACTTCAGAGTAAGAACAGAAATCTTTTCATGGAAACTCCCTGAACTTCAGCTACCACAGCCTCAAGTGTCCATGCTTCTGCACCAGATTACATCTTTCCTTCAATGTAAGAAACGCCCCTCCTACTGTCTAAGACTCACCTCTCAACTTGTTGGTTGAATCCCTTCAGCTCCTTCTGAAAGGCTTTGCTTTCTTACTTATCCATGGGTAATTGGCCTAATGAAGCAGTCACTGCCTGGACTTGAACTATGGCTTCTCATTAATTGACTGAGTAACCATGAGCATTTGACCTCACCTCTTCATGCTCATAATTTCACTGCAAAATGGGGGATAGACATATTCTTGTTGCATAGAGTAGTGGTGAGAAGCATATCAGAAAATTCTGAATTCTGTCTCCACTTCTGCCTCTCCTTTTCACCCCACAACCTTCTGGAATCTGGATTCAGTCCCCCACTGTGCTGAACCTGCTCTTGTCAACGTCAGCAGTGATGGCCTTGTAGTTAAATCCAATAAATAATTTCCAGGCCTTATCTACCTGAACACTTGGCAGAGTTTGACACTATTGACTGCTCTTTCTTTCTTGAAATGCCCTCTCCCTATGACTTATCTTTTACCGCACTCTCCTTGTTTGCTTTATACTTCCTTGACCATTTCATTTTCCTCTCTTTTGTGAGCTTCCCTTTCTCCTTGGCCTACCCTTTAATTATTGGCAATCTTCAGAATTCTGCCCTTTTACCTTCTTATTTTAAATAATCCCTCTGGCTAATATTTTTTGCTTCCAGGGCATCAATATCCATCTATAACGTGATGGATCCCAAACTATAAATCTCCAGCTCAGATGAAGGAATGTGGGACAGTGTTTAAGAACACAAATTCTGCAAACAGTAGATCTTTGTTCAAGGTTTGCATTCTTACTCTGCCAGTTACTAGGTATGCGATGAGAAATTACTTATCTATGCCTCAGATCAGTTATTTGTAAAATAAAGGTGAGAATAATTTGTTTTACACACGAATGAAGAAAATATGTGTATACATTGTTTAAGAGCATCTGTGACATATAGAAAATACTTAAAACATTTTACCTATTGCTGATTGCCTGTCTACCTATGGATCTTCCTATAAGCCTGTAAGACAACTATTCCACACCATATTTGATTGTCCCCAAAAGTCCTCAACTGCAATGTCTGAACATATTTTTCCAAGCCTCCTTCTCTTCATGTGTTTCCTAAGTCACTGAGTGGCATAGTTACCCAATAAGAACTTTATTTCCAACACTATCCTCTGATTTAATATCTTTTCAATTTCTATGCACTTGTAGTTATGTCAACCTTTAATTTCTAATATTGTTCATTTTTACTTCTCTTTCTTTGATTGGTCCTCCCTGAGATTTATCTATTTGTTAGTGTCTTCAAATAATCAACTTTTGTGTGTTTCTAAAATAATTTTATAATTATTTTGTATGTTTTGTTTCTATTCAGATTTCTTATGCCCTTTCTCTTTTATGCTTAGGTTTTTGTTCTATCTTCTTTAGTTGCACACAACATATTAATATTTGGCCTTTCTTTTTTTCCTTTTAATATAAGCACTTCATAAATTTCCTTCTAAAAAAGTTTGAATATGCAGTTTTTGTTGTTATTTAGGAATAACAATTTTAGAATAACACACAAGTTGTTTAGAAGTGGGTATGTGTCTAATGTCTTTTTGCTCTTAGTGGCCTTGTGGTGAGAGAATACGGTCTTTATCTTGACTATATTTTGAAATGTATTGAAAACTACATTATTACCCAGTACATAATTTTTGTAAGTGTTTCAGATGTTTGGGAAAAATTTGTGTTCTCTTATATTTGGGTTCAGGTCTTCATACAAATAAATCTATTAAGTCTAGATTTATAATTTAGTTCAAATTTTCTGCATTTTTACTTATTATCGTTTCCAGTTTAATCTATCAAGAATTGAGAAAACTATGTCAAATTTGCAACAGCATGAAGGATTTGTTAACTTTTCTCATTAGCTTTATCAACATTTTATTTACTTATTTTGAGATAGTTTTATTAGGAGCATATAATATATAAGAGAATCCTGGTATATTTAGCCTTGTATCATTAATTTATCATTAAATTAGCGACAGTTTATGTCCTTAACAATGCTTTTGATCATAAGAAATATTTTTTCTACTAAAATATTTGTCAGCATTCATTTGGTTAGTATTTGTTTCGTATATCTTTTCTATCATTTTACTTTTAAGGCTCTCTGTATCTAATTTTTAGCCATGTCTCTATGAACAGTATATAACTGCACTTTAAAATCCACTTTGATAATTCCTGCCTCTTGATAAGTATAATATATGTATTTATTTCTGTGATTATGATATATTAGGCCTTTTCTTACCACCTCACTTTTTAGTTTATATTTTTCTTTTTATCATGCTTCTTACTATTTTTAAATTGAGTTCATAATTTTTCCTCATTTCATATTTCCTTTTTCTATAGACGCTTAAAATTTTATCATTCACATTTAGTTTTGGAAAGTCCAAAATTAATATCTTAAACCTTTTTGATAGCAATTTAAGAACCATGGACTTTTTTTTTTTTTTTTGTGGTATGCGGGCCTCCCTCTGTTGTGGCCTCTCCCGTTGCGGAGCACAGGCTCCGGACGCGCAG
>NC_041220.1:94248093-94265847 GCF_002837175.3 Physeter macrocephalus | reverse complement strand
GGGCACGAACCCGGCTCCCCTGCATCGGCAGGCGGACGCGCAACCACTGCGCCACCAGGGAAGCCCGGAACCATAGCCTCTTTAAATTTGATCACTTTCCTCCTGACTTGCATAGTATACATGTACCGTGTTTTGACTTTGAAAGTTTGATTTTCCTTCTTCCCTAAATACATTCTATAGAATATTCTTTAGTTCAGTTTTCTTTGTGGAAACTTCTTTACATGGTTTTATTTCATGCTTTTCTTCAAAGGTATATTTTGCTGGTTATAACAGTCTAAATCAGCAATTATTTCCCTCAGCACTTTGAATAGATCTTATAACTAATCTCTGACACCCAATGATGCTGTAATTATTCATTTGTTAGCCATGTGTTCTTTCTCTTTGGCTGCTTTTTAACTATCTAAATTATTTTAAGTTTAGGATTATAAAAAAATTATATTTACTTTTAAATTTGAAGATATTCTAATGCAGGCCTCACTAGAATAAGGAGTAAAAGATGTGTCACTTTTAAATTTTTATTTTATTTATTCTATACAAGATACAATGTTCAGAGGAAAATGGATCTGGAGTCAGAAGCCAGGGATTTGTGCCTCTGCTATGTCCCTTCCAGCTACACGACCTTGGGCAAATCACAAAACCCCCTCAATTCCAGGCACCCTCTCTTTCAACTGATAATGGTGATATCAGCCTCAGAGGGTTGCCAAGAGGACTGAATGAAACAGCATGTAGAAACAATGAGCTCAGGGCCTAGTTCAGAGAAGTGCCCAAGAGATTATGCCAAGTCAAGACTATACACCTCACGAGAACAAGACTATACACCCCACGAGAACAAGTACTGTCTACTTTGTTTATTCCTGAATCCCACATTTCTAGACAAATGTCTTGCCTTTGAATGCTCAATAAATATTTATTGAATGAATGAAAGTAAGGATAGTTTTATAAATAGTAAGAGAAGAGTTCTGAAAACGAATAGAAATAAAATTTTCAGCTACTAGCACAGTCTCTAATTCTTATTTTTTAAAATCAACAATAAACCTCAATAGAGGTTTCTTAAATAAATACCTTGCATATAATAAGGGCTCAATATTTTTATTAAATAGATAAATAAAATATTCACGGGTTGCAATTAGTGATATCCTTGTACTTCTCAAAATAAATCTTACAGTAAAAAGGAAATGATAAAAACCCTTGGTTACTTGATGTATTGACCTATTTTTTTCTTACCATTTAAATACAGCATCGTTATTTTATCTTAGGTCCATTTCATACCAATTATCCTAACTGGTATTTGAATCCTACTATTTTCAGTTTGTCACAGAGTCCAGCTTAACTACAGTTTCCCACATTCTACACCACCCACTGTCTCCATCCATTTTGTCATGTCAGAGGCACATCAAGCAGCCTCTGAGTGTAATCACATCAAAATCGATTTTCATGGCTGAGAGAAAAATAATGGAAATTTCTCTAATGTAGTAAATGTATATGTTCCTTTTGGTTAACCAAAATAGACTATACATCAGACCTGTCAAAATTAAGTTTTCTTGATTCAGTGCTCTTCCACCAACTTGTATACAAATTATGAAAGCATGCTGTGGAGCGCGATGATGTAATCTTCCTGCTCCTCTGGTCTGCTCTTCCTGAATCTCTCTCAAATAAACAATTTCACCAACTTATCAAGCTACCAGCCAGTCTGAATCCCTAGGCAACCTGCTCAATGTTAGAATACCTTAGACCTATCACTGTTTAGATCAATGAACTCTCCCATTAGGAGATGTTTCCAAACAGTAGCAATGGTAACATTTGGATGGGTGCAGAACCAAAGTCAAATACCATCTTTATGGACTTTTTCCAGATCCTAATTTTTTTTTCTTTCTATAATCTTTTGACCCAAGGAATCACTTGATTAAGTATTAGTGTTCATTTCCCTGAAGTCATTCAAGGTGATAAATATGTTTAAATTATAAGCTCCCAATGAGGTGGTCATCCTACATACACTTTTAATATCATGTTCTTTTAAAGCAGATGTATGTTGCAAACACTTACAGAATTCCTCTTTTTTGGTTTCTTGATAAATATGATCACAGTTGCATGATGATATTAGGAACGAATTTTAACCTGAATGATACAGATTAACTGCATTTTTTAAATATAAAGCGATCCCCTACTAAATTTCGACTACTAAAATAAGTGCTAAAAGATAACATAATAATTGACAATGTTTTCATGACTAGGAATGGAAAAGACAGTCAACATATTAACTTACTGACCCATGATATATTTATGAAAGTTTCTGACCAAAAAGCCAATTTTTTACTGGCACCCAGCAGCCATTCATAACCAGCAAGAAGTAAGCCAAAAATTACTTCAAGTTCAATATTCCAAATGTATTACAGTGAAATTCCAGGATTTTATTTCTTCTGCCTAAGAGAGGTAAGAATGAATATACATGGAAATGTATACCTTAAAAAATGCCAAGAAGTGTTCCAAAGAAACTTCAGGCAGTGTGGATAATCCCATAAAAAAATAAAGTTTTCCTAATATCCATCCTTTTAAAATCAAGGTTATTTATTAGTTCAGTTTTCTTTACTCAAAACTAATTCTTTTAAGGCTCAGATTAAAACAAAACAAATTCTAAGAGTTAGGTAGTCATGAACAGTAATGAGAAATAGGTTTGCATGTCTGGTAATGGAAACCTTATTAAAAGTCAGATTGCTGTTTTAAACTCTTGGGATTTTTTAGCAAGGTATCATGGGGATATATATGAGTAACCAGCTATAGTGTTCTTTACTTAACATTCAACTTTAGTAATCTTTAATAATTTAATTCTATAATTCATAATATTCACTAGAACTTTCTTTTTTAATAAAAGATAATATAGCATAGAAGAAAAAAACATGGGGCTTGGAATTTTAAGACTTCTGTGCATCAAATTACACTTCCTAAATCTGGTCATCAAACAACTCTTAGCAGTGAACAAACCCCTTCAGCTCTTCTTTTTAAATCTTTACAAAAGCCAAGTTTCTTAAGCTTTAATTCTACATATGGCTAACACAATATTCCTTATGAACTTTTACATTTTTAAAACTTTTAATTTTGTTGTTGTTGTTGCCATTCTTTATGATCGCTTTGAGGCATTTAGGATTTTAAACATCTAATGGCAGAACTTTTTTTGGATATATAATATTTAACTGGTGACTGAAGTGTAATCTCAACTGGGTTTGATAACATTCTCCTTCAAAAATGGATTAAAATGTTTTACTAAGGCCAACTGAACCAGGGTGATGAGAAATCCATTCATACCCTTAACAGACTTTCAATTCCAGACAGTCCCCCTTCTGGGTGGCAAGTCTGAATTGATGCACATTAGCATAATTGATAGGGAAATTGATCCAATATGAAGATGAGAAGGAAGAACTGACAGTGGAGGATTTCTTTCTTGAAACACAGATTTGAAAAACATAATTCCTGGCTAGTATTTAACAGTAGAAATTTCTTTACCTGCCTGAACTTTCATAATGAAAAATATCCCTCACAATCTGCAAACTTTTTCTAACTCGGCAGCAGTATAAATTAATAGTTAACTGCCGTTATAGTGTAATTTATTAAATTGCAGATACTTCGGTGGTTGTATGGCTATATATTTCAACCCAAGTGTCCAAATCCTACAGGAAAACTCTGGTAATGCCTGGCTAACTACTGTGTGAGTTCAATACATCAGCATTATAAAACAGATCATTGTATGTGTTTAATGTACTTAACAAAGTTGTTCAATGAACATTTGCTCATTCGTTTATAAATATTTCTTGAACATTCACTTTGTCAAACATAGTGCTAGGTGCTCTTATTTAAATTCCAAATTAACTTTGCAATGACAAGAGTTGAAAATATTTCTGATATTTTGCTACCTGAGTTTAAATTCCATTTTCATCACTTATTTACTACATTAACTTGGACAAATTGCTCAACCTTTCTGTTCCCTGCTTTTCCCATAAGTAAAATAGGAATAATAAGAGCATGAAAAGTCACGGGAGCTTCTTGATGATTAAATGAAATAATATGTTCAAGTGTTTAACATAGCAAAGTGTTCTACATGGTAACTGTTCTTATTTTCTTCATTTACTGAGGCTGTAGAAGAAAAACACCTTGCTTGTGGGCACATAAGTAATAAGTAGATGAGTGGGAATTCAGACTGTATTTCTCTAAACTGAACGTCTTTACTTTTATCTTTTTAAAATTTATTTTTGTCAATATAATACCTATGCGTCATTTTTAAAAGATAGTACTACAAGAATTAAAACAAATGCAAAAGACAGCAGCCGTCTCCTTTTCCTCTTCACTCCAAATTATAACATACTAACATTTCTGTTTCTTGATTTATTGAGGCATTATTTATTATTTTCCTGTTATGAAGTATGAAGACTCAACACCCAAATGTCCCAGCCATCTACTTTACATTTTTTCATTCAAGTTATATCAAATTCGTTCAGATAAAGCCATTTTTAATGTTTACATTATGGTTGCTAAATAATTATTTTTCACTCGTGAGCCAGGTCAAGCACTATTTTTCAATTACCTTTCCTGTGCAATATTTTGTTTCTCCCAGACTTAAAAAACTTTCTTGAGTTAATTTTGGCTTTACTGTCTATGTCCCTATCATTTTTCCACAAGCTCTTCAAAAATAGCAAACCACTTTCAAATTCTCTTTTTTACATGGTCAAGCACATTAGATTATCTATTTGCTTCTCCATTTTCCCTGGAGACACTGTTCCTGAAGGTTCCCACACTCCCACTCCATTCTCAACTTGTGTCTGAGACTGACTTGCTGCTCTCACCCTGGGACTGCCTTTCTTCTCTCTTGATGGTGGACCCACTCCTTCCTGAATTCTGGGTCTTCTTTCTTGCTTACTTCTTTGTTTTGATGAAAGAAAATCTGAGAGGCTAGAAAAATTGCCTAGAAAAAGTGACCTGCGATAAATATATTGAAAATGTACCTGTCCAAAAATGTCTTGCTCTACCCTCACATTTGATGGATAGTTGGCTGGGTATAGAATTCTCTGTTGAAAAAAACTATTTTCAGGACTTTGAAAGCATTATTCAGTTGTTAGTTTCTAGTTTTGCTTAAGACGTCAATTGCTGTTCTGGTTCTCCATGTTTAAATATATCCGTTTTTTTTTTTTTTCCCTCCATGAGAGTATTTGGACCTTAATTTATTCTAGCTTCATTAATTTTATGATGACATATCTTAGTGTGGGTATTTTTTATTTCTTTTTCTTTTCTATTTTCCTCATTGTTCTGTACACCAGTGGGTCTTAAATTCTGAAAAATTTCCTTGAATTACTTCTTCGATAATTTCCTCTTTTCAATTTTTCTTGTTCTTTTTTTCTGGAATTTATATTAGCTATACGATGAAACTCCTGAATTATCATTTATTATACTTTTTTCTTATATACTTTTAAAAAATGTTGGCCTTTTAATTCTACTTTCTTAAAGATTGCTGTTGAGGACAAAAGGTATACAAAAAGATGCTCAATGACACTGATCATCAGGGAAATACAAATCAAAATCTCAATAAGATATCACCTCACACCTGTAAGCGTGTTTTTTTTTTTTAAAGACAGTAAGTATTGGTGAAATTGGTGCACTTGCATCCTATTGCTGAGAATGAAAAATGGTATAGCCACTATGCAAAACAGTACAGAGGTTCATCAAAAAAACTAAAAATAGAACTACCGTATGATCTGGATATCCCACTTCTGGGTATTTATCCAAAAGAATTGAAATCATGATCTCAAAGAGGTATTAGCACTTCCAGGTTCATTGCAGTGTTATACACAGTAACCAGATGTATAAACAACCTAAATGTCCATTAATGGATGAATGGATAAAGAAAGCGGTATATACACATAATGGAACATTACTCAGCCTTAAAAGAGAAGAAAATCCTGCAGTATGCAACATGGATAGACCTTGAGGACATTATGCCAAGTGAAATAAGCTAATCACAGAAGGGGAAATACTGCATAATTCCACTTATATGAGGTATCTAAAATAGTCAAACTCATAGAGTTAAAGAATGAATGGTGGTTGCCAGTGGCTGAGGAAGAGAGAAATTGGGAGTTGTTAATGAACATGTATAAAATTTCAGTTATAGGAAATGAATAAGTTCTACGGATACTGTATTTTACACTTAAAAATAATTAAGAGGGTAGATCCCAAGTTAGGTATCTTTATCATAATAATTTTTTTTAAATGAGATTTCTGGGGCTTCCCTGGTGGTGCAGTGGTTGAGAGTCCGCCTGCCCATGCAGGGGACACGGGTTCGTGCCCCGGTCCGGGAAGATCCCACATGCCGCGGAGTGGCTGGGCCCGTGAGCCATGGCCGCTGAGCCTGCGCGTCTGGAGCCTGTGCTCTGCAAAGGGAGAGGCCACAGCAGTGAGAGGCCCGCGTACCGCAAAAAAAAAAAAAAAAAAAAAAATGAGATTTCTGTTGAATTTTTAATGGAAGCTATCCTTTCAACTCATTTATTGTTCTCTAATTATTTCCTTTTTATATAACTGTGTTCTTATTTCAGGAATGCAATATCTTCTCATCTCTCCAAGACGAAAGATTCAGGGTAATTTGATTGTTTATTTTAAGATTTATTTTGCTCCCTGTTTGTCTCTGTTTATGACAACTGCTCTCTATTATTTGCTTCTGTCCCCTTATTTCATGCTCAGGTTTTTTGTACATGCCTGATGATTCCCGGCTACCCACTCATATTTAAAATTAAAGCACTAAAGGGATGACTGAAGCTCTGGGTGAGAAGGCTTCACTGCAAAGTGATTGTTTTGGAATGATAACACTCTTTGCTGCACACTCTCTAGGCCCTACCTGCTTAGTAGTCATCCTCATATCTCCAGAGAAGAATCTTCCAATCCACTGCCTATAAAAGATAGTAGAAGGGAAAGGATGAAGAATAAACCTCCACACTACAGTCCTTGGAGCTAACAAGGAGAAGGATGTGGATCTTATTGTTCAGTATGTAGACTTTCCTTAATATCTCTGTTTTCAATACTGTGCTTCTCACCTGTAAGATCTTGAGAAGCTTGGCTTAATTTCTTCACATGGAAAGTTTTCTCCTGCCAGAGGTGAAAGGGATGAGCTAAACAGGATAGCTCAGCTATAAAGGATGAGGAAAGAGTCCCATGAATTTAACTGCTCCTTCTTCAAATTTTCAACTTTTATAGGTCATAAAGAGATCTTCCAAGGAGGCTGATACTTCAGATTCCTGAGCCTTCTAAGGTTCTGCAACATAGACTAGCTTTTTTCTCATTTGATATCTCCTCAACTGTAGGTAATTACCATGTTTATTGATTCTAAGATAATTTTTAAAATTATTCTAACATATTTGAATGGGGGGAACTGTCTTACTGTCATTTGCATTATGAAAGATTATATTTTCCAAAGACAGCTGCAACAATATCTTCCATCCCACACATTCTTGTTTCAGTGTGACCTTGTCTTTCTTCCATTAAGACATGGAGTGTTTGTCTAACTCATTGAATCTGGTTGGAAATTTGTGACTGCCTCAACCAATAGTGTGGGGTGAAAGTGAGGCTGTGTGACTTGAAGATAGGTTATAACGAGCCATATGGCTCTGCCCAGCTATATCTCTCGGGATGTTTGCTCTCCTAACTCAGCTACCATGCTGTGAGGAAGCCCAGACTACGTGAATAGGTGTATGTAAGTGTCTTGGCCAATAGGCCCAGCTGAAGTCCCAGAAGATAGTTAGTAGTAACCATCATCCATGTAAGTAAAGAAGCGTTTGAGATGATTCCAGCCCCAGCTGATATCAGATCACAATTGAATGAGCGATCCTGATCCATCTAGGCCCAGTCAACCCCCAGAACTGTGAGAGATAATAATAAAATTATTATTGTTAATTTAAGCTACTGGGATGATTTGTTATGCAGCAAAAGATAACTGGACACTTACAATCATACATTTATATTTATATTTGTCAGTGATTTTTTTCCCTTAATGAAACAAACTAATGGTGCATCTTATGATAAATGGCATCTTCGATTCAGAAAATGTATCAGTATTCTACTTTCTGTGTGTTGTTAACTCCTCTTCCACTTTCCATGTTCCAAAAATTTCTTTTCCTCTCTGGTTTACTGGTGGTTCCCCAGATGGTTTTATATCCTTACTTTATTCTCATTTTAGTGAGATTTCTGGAAAGAATGGTGATAAGTGTGTGTTCAGTCTGTTATAAATAGCTGAACTCATCATCCTGTATTTAAGGTTCTAAATTTATAGATGTAGTTTCAAACTGATGGCTACCTAATGATAACATTGTATCTTTTTTGCATTATTACACAGGTCTGATTTTTTTTGTACTTTAGTGAAAGTTAGTGCTAATGAACAAGGTTAGTGCTTTGAAACCATTATTTAAATGAAGTCACTCTGCACAAATAATAAAAATACAACACTTAAAATGGACAAATAATAAAAATATAACCAAAAAATGGACCACAGTTACGTATGGAGTGACAATAAATAAGTCAACATAACTTTCTGATCCACAGTTTCCATAAGCGCAAAATAGAAATAACAGTTTTAACAGAAATTTTAGGTGACAAATTAATGAGATAATACCTGTGAAACTTCTTATTACAGTATCTAATACACAGTATATAATGTATCCCTAATAAATATTGTCTCAATATGGATGCATTGAATTTCCTTCATTATTTTTAATGGAACAGTTATAAATTAAATTTTAAAAAGCATAAACTATTCCTGAACTATTCATCATGTTATTTTTCATAACATTGTATATACTAATCTCTGATCATGAATGCATTTAAGCATAGGATTGCTTTATGTCTTCCCAGCATCTATTTCCTTTTCTTCTTATAACAGAAGCTCTATTTCTCTTATTGGCTACAGTTGTGGTAAACTGACCAAACACATGGCTCAGCCTTCCCATTGGCAAGAGGTAGATAAATGATTTAAGTTAGACCATAACTAAATTCTCTTCCAGGAATTTGAATATTGAGCTGAGCAACACAGAGATTTTAAATGGTCAGATTTCACTCAACTCAAGGAGAGCACTTTGAAGAAACTGCCCATTAATTCTTCTTACCTAGATTCCTGGCACTGCCTTATTTGCCCTTACGGATACATGTTTCTTTCACTCTTCCTTTGAATCACTGAGCAATTCTATCTTCTTAATAAATTTCTGTTTTTGCTCAAAGTAACCAGAATTCATTCCTGCTTTATGCAACTGGAAAATACCAATTGATATATTGATATTCGGAGAATCCATTTCTAACAAAAAGATAAGCCATATTTGAAGGTAGACCTGACTTAATATAAATGAGTGTAGTTTACCTACCTTTTTATTTTTCATACCCTTTCCATAAAATATCTCCTTATTCTCAGAAAACAGAAAAGACATTTCTTATGTACATTAAAGCCAAGTTTATTCACTTTCCACTTCATTGAGATTTCAACAAATACAAGGATACATAAGGATGTATTTGGAAATATACGGAAGCAAACTCTAAAAGACAGTTAAATAGCCATAACTTGAAAGCAAGATTTGTCTCAAATATGTAAGAAAGCCAAAATTGCTTTCACTGGACAGGTAAACATATTAAGCACACTGCTGTAGAAATTGGGTTGGAGAACTTGCTGTAATACAACAAATCAACTTACACTGTTAAATTCACATGTCATTTGGAGGTTTTCTCCTTCTGCAGGCATTTAGTTGGCATGGTAGTAAACTGAAGTCTTTTGTGAGCTGTTGTTTCAATAAAACCCAAGGGAGGCATTCATATGCTGGGCCTCTGAACACTTTGCCAAATTATAATTATCCATAAACAAAGATCAGAAACCCAGAAAAGAATCTATTAGTGTTGCTATGTCTTCTTAAAACTCTTCCTTTGATTATTTCTGTCGCTACTCAGAGTCACATTATTACCAGCTGATGGGTGGCACAGATGGCGCAGAGCAGAGAGGTTTGTTTCTGTCATGGTCTGCACTATTTCTTCATGCCTTTTCTTATAGAGTTTTGGTGGATTTCAATTTCATTTATTTCTTGGATAATTGTTTCATTGCTTTTGTTGTTGTTTTTACTTAATTAGTCAGAATATGGTTATGTGAATAGGACACGTGACTGGCTCCCGTTGAACTCATGGTAACTGGAGATGGCTCTGTTTATTTCCCATCTGCTGCTTGTTTGAAAGATGCCCTGGACCATTTGGCTTTTACCATGTGGCAAGAAGCTGGCCGTGAGTTTTTTAGTCTGGGGTCTGAGCATGTGTGCATTTTGGCTTTCTAAGGTTTTCTCAACTTTGGTCTGTCCCTCCTCCCTCTCCCCCTCCCCTTCTCTTTCTCTCTCCATATACGTACACAAGTATTTTCACCATTCAGGGCCACTTTGGTCATTACTATGTATGAGAGAAGTTCAATATGCACAGTAAAACTCTTAGCCCCAAACTCTCCTACTTGATTATTTTCCAGTGTCTACTTGTGCTATTTGTTTGTTTGTTTGTTTGTGTTATTTGTTTGTCTGCTCTCTCATTATCCTTACGAATTCCTCTGCATTGCTACAATCTTTAATTTGCCTGCAGAAAATCGTAACAGAAGCTTTGGGCCACTCCTACGTTCATGAATCCACAGAATGTGTTAGGAAGACTTCAGTGACTCCATCTTTGCCCCATTCGCATGATCTTTGATAGAAACTTTCCAGCACCAGCTAGCAATTCAGACTAATTTCTCTCCCCACAGACTTTCATCTCTTTAACACTTTAAGAATCAATTTTAGGCCCTAGGATTATTTTATTTCACCTTCCTGAGAGTTTCATTTAATATACTCTGCTTTTTAAACTTTATATATATTCAAAATTTCATAGGCAATGAATCTGTCGAACATGTGCATATACAGTATTTCCATGTAGCTTCCACTATATCCTTTATATGTGAATGTCAGAATTATATCTCAGAGTAAGGACCAAAGAGGCTTTTAGGAGAATGGTATTTCATTAACTCACCTTCTGGCATTTTAACTGTTACCAGCTGTACAGTTTAGTTTTATTACAACAGACATTATTGTGATAACTTTTCCTACTTTATCTTTGCAATTTATTGGAGCAGTTAATTTCTCAAAAAGTAAGAGCATTTTTTCTCATTAGAAATTCCTTCATGGCCTCTTTAATACATGTTCTTTGCTATTTAGAAGAACTGCTGATAAGTGATTTTGACTTGTATCCTCAGTAACGTGAGATGTTTAACAGAAACTTGAAAAACCACTTAAGGGCTGAAGCGATTGATTAAAACTAGCCCCAAAAGATTAATTTCTGTCCCATTACTGCCACCACATTCAAAAAGTTCCCATATAGCAATGGACAACCGGATACACTTACGAACTTCCTAAGGACAATGCTTTTACTTTGTTTAAGGAATCTTTTTTTTTCCTAAGATTACTGTTTCTCCTTTTGATTTGTAACTCCAGAATTTGACAGCATTGAGCTTTAAGGACTGACTCTGTTAGCCCAAAGTAAATAAGAGAGATATAAGTAGATATGTGCTCTATAGAATTCCAAACCAGGAAGCTCAATCATCCAGATTATTGTCTTTGACCAAATGAACCAGCAAAAGTCAGTCTTCCTTTCTCTTTGTCAAACTAAAATTAATCCATCTGTACAAAGTTTATCCCTAACCTCTCTTTTGTATCTATTTTTATATTTCCATATATTTTCCTCTCTTTTGGACTTTCATTTCCTTGTGTTTATTTCTCCAGTTGTAGTCTCCTCACAGAGCTTTAGCAAGATAAAGGAGAATAATTTACATCTGAAAACATGACCCAAATGTGGCAGCCTTCAGAGAGTCTAGTAAGTGTTAAATAGGAAGCAAGAAATAGACAAGAATTTGTGATATTAGTGGGACAGGTACTTAGTAAAGCAGAGAAAAATAGACAAGAATTTGTGATATTAGTGGGACAGGTACTTAGAAAAGGAGAGAAAAATAGACAAGAATTTGTGATATTAGTGGGACAGGTACTTAGAAAAGGAGAGAAAGGAGAGAAAATGTTGACTGTGATGAGGAAATGAAGAATCATTTTAACCAGCCTAACATGAAAGCTATTTGTAAACATTACTCTTCAGATTTCTGTCATGTTTCTGTTTCCACAGGGAACATTTCTCTTACACATCTACAAAGTGATCCACATTTGGAGCTCAGTGATTGCATATCCTACCTCCTGAGTTTAAAAGCAACGGTTCTGACTAGTGAATATTTTCTAAGTCCAGTTGGGTGAGTCAATGTTAGCTAATTATATAATATTAACATCAACAAATTCAACATTAATGGATGTCAAACATATGCCTACAGAGCTAAGGTTATTTTACACACATTATTTTATTTATTTCCTTCTGCAGTCCTCTAAGGTAATTATTGTTGTCCCTATCTTATAATCGAGGAAATTAAGATGAGAGAGATAAAATAACTTCTTCAAGATCGTAGAGATAGTGAGTCATGGATTTAGGTCTTTTCCATCCTGCTCTACCTAAATGCTTTAATATGACTGCTGTGCTTCCTCTACTCTCCGTGTTACATGTCCATCAACCACCAAAATTGTACTCAATGCTTTCCAATTCGGGCAAAAATGATAGTAAGGTTTGGGTGCTCTATCCTTTCAAAGTTATAGCTTACTCTTATTTCATCAAAGCCCACTTTAGGCTGCCACCCTTATTTATAATACAACATACATGTATTAGTAACATTATACATTTTTAAAAAAACTAAGTATCTCTAAAGATTTGGTAATTGGGTAAGTTTTACATCTACTACAGTGGGTACGCTCAAGACACTGGGTGATAAAACAGACCCACAGAGCCCTGCTTCAACTAGTTTACACTGAGAATCCAAATGCAGAGACACAACAGAGCCTGCAGTAAGTCATCAGCTGAGCACTGGTGAGTTTCATGGGCTTTTTCTGAAAGAAATGCACTTCAAGGATGCTTCTTGAATATTAAGTAGGAAAACAACCCTGGTCGTTAGGAAGGCATGAAACAACACCCAAAACTGAGTTTGCATGACACAGAAAAAAATTTCAGAGAGACTGTGAAAGGAAAATGTAGAAAATCAGAATGGCTAGAGAAGAGGCAATCAAAGAATCACCCAACTTATTCAAGGCAATGCAAAAGCAGTACTAGAGGTTCAGGAGAAATAAATGATTGATTGGCAGAATGGAAGACAAAAGCAATCTGGAGAGAATTATTCTGAATTGCTGATGAAAGAGCTACATACAGTCACTGACATCCAAAGCAAGAGCATTTCTAAGTGGCTCCTACGCTGATCCTCCCTGAGTCTTGGGAGGAAGGCACAGGGCACTTGGACAAATCTGTATACTTTCATAAATTTCTGAAGGTCAGAGCTAGGAGGCGATTTGTTTAGTCCAACTTCATCATTTAGCAGGTAAGGAAACTAAGTTTCATGAGGTAAAACAACTTGACTCAAATTACAGTGGGTGCAAGAGGGAAGAGATATGGGAACATATGTATATGTATAACTGATTCACTTTGTTGTAAAGCAGAAACTAACACACCATTGTAAAGCAATTATACTCCAATAAAGATGTTTAAAAAAAATTACAGTGGGTGTGTGTTTTAAAATTGAACGCTTTACTATTTAGGTTACTAGCTAAGCTTCTGTAACAAATAACACCTAATACACACTGACTTGATAAACAATCCAGACTAGAGGGGTCACAAGTTCATCCAGGGACCCTTCCAAAGCTTAGCTCATCTTCACAGTGTCCAACCAGTGGGAAGTAACAATGTGGAACTTTGCCTGAACCCCCTGAGTCTAGAAAACAATGAAGATTAACAACTCCTCCTACCTTCCTATCTGGGAAATGGCCAGTGCAAAGAATTACCCTTCCCAATATGACTTAAATAAGATTCACAGATGCCCCCCTATTTAGCTATGACTAGACATTGACTCTAAATTTCTATTTTTTGCCTCGTAAATAATTAGCTGAATTGCTTATTGACGGTGATCAATTGGAACAAAATATTTGCTAATTAAACTTTGGTTAAGTTTCTCTCCTTCCCCCAGTCCCATGAATTTTGACCCACCTTTAGCCTAAGCCAGCACACAGCCTACTCCTGAGAATAGGCTGATCTAATATCGAATCATACAGCTTTCTTCCCACACTCGGTAACTTTTAGACTTGTTCCCTCCTCTCTGTAAAAGAAAAACTCTTTTTTGCCTAACCTCTGACACACTTGCTGCTCTTACGGTCGGAGCATTCTCCCTATTGCACAAGTCCTTTCCTACACCCCATTCCCCCTCCAAACAGAGTCTCTGCTGACTAGGTCGAGATTTGTTTTTTATTTGGAAGAAGGTAGACACAAAACAGATGGCTCAAATATTTTAACATTACCTTTTAATCACACCCCATCAACAACTGGGTTTGAATCTTGGTTCTGCCATGAATTAGCTCTGTGATCTATGACAAATTGTACCTTCTTTATATATCAGTTTTCTCATTTAAAATAATTACAAAAACAGAATCTGCCTCATAGAGTTGGGGAAATACTAAAATGAGAAAATTCAGGTAGAGTGCTTAGCATATTATTTCCACACAATAATCACCCACAAATGATAGTTTACCACATACTAGAACAATGCCTGGCATTTTGATATCTATTATTTAATACAATTCTAGTAATAGAATCATAACAATATTGCAAAGCTGTTATTATCATTTGACATAAAAGGAATCTGAAGCTCACTAAGCCTAAGGAATTTGACCCAGATCAGACAGAGTAGTAGGATATCTGGGATTCAGACTTTAGTTTCTCTGAATATAATTTCCATCTTTTTCATCTCCTTCATGTTACATCATGTAATTTCCTAACTTCTAGATATTACATAATTAACATCCCCTGATTTTAAGGGAGAAAACACCCTTTGTCTTATTGAGTCATTTTACTGTAATGAAAATATATACTTCTCCAATAAGGCATGAAGAATCTTATTTATTTTTCTCAAACTAAGTTATTGAACAACACAAGTCTATGTAAACAATTCTATTGAAGTTTTTTAATCTGTTATGCCTGGTCAAATGACCAATGTCTATGGCACAAAGTAGTCCACAAAGATTTGCTGAGTGTGCTGAATGGAAAGAAAAAAATATGGCAAAACTTTTGGGAAAATGACAATCGAATGTGACCACTGAATAGAGGAGTTGGAAATGATGTTAATTCTTTTGTGTGCAAAGGTGAAGGCATACTTCTGTTTTGCTCTTGGATTAGTGATTACTGCAGACATTCTCTAAAATGTCCAATCTGTTCTTATTTGCCTCAATTTCATCTAACTTGAGGAAAAGGAACAGCATATTAAAATAGTTTAGTGGGGGATTTGGGGCTGCTTTTTTGATGAGTTTAAATAGAAAACTCAGGAATAAGTACTTTCAAAGACTTAAAAATCAAGATTCAGCTAATGTAGACTAGAGAACCATTTCAAATTCTAAATATCCTTTTTTACTCTATCTTTAAGACCATGGTAAATTGTGGCATTACAACAGAAAACCTAAATTAAAAAGAGAAAGCATCATGGTTTGAATAGTGAAAAACATTTCTAATTAACTATGCATGCTTGATCTGCACTAGACTATAAAATTCATGAGGAGAGGAAAAGTTTCTAATTCATGCTTCTCTCTATCCAAACATCCATCCATTCCCTCCATCCATCCATCCATCCATTCATCCATCCAACAAATGCTTACCAAAACCCTATTGTATCTGTGCCATTGACTGAATGGAACACAGGGATGAAGACATAGTTCTTCCCTTCAAAATGTCACAGTCTACTTGAGGACAGTCATATACAAAACTCACAGTAATGAACTCAAACTATAAAAAGTGTTATAAGGAGGTAAGAAAAATGAGGATAAATGTTTAAAGCAAATGATGACTAGTTATGACTAAAAAATGAGATAAGGTAAGTGTTTAGTACAGTGGGTTCCAAGGTGCTAATAAACAACAAAGACTTACAGAATAATTGAGTGAATGAATGATCACTAAAAGATGCACTCAGTCATGGTGCTGATTTCAGGCTTGACTGGATCATTCATATTAAGTATTTTTTAAAAAGTCAGACCTTATGATTTCCAGGTCCAAGAAGAGAGCTAATTTAATTCAACAGAATTTGCTTTCATAAGGTCCTTGTTCATAATGCTTGATTGGTTGTCTTGGAAGTTGACTGATGGTTAGACCCTTTCTGAAGGATGAAACAGCCAGGAACCCTGTGCACATAACGGAAATTATTAAGAATCTATGTGACTGGAAAGCAAATAACTCTTCATCAAGTTCTTAAAACACAATTTCAATCTTAGCCTTTTCATAGATTGACCCTCCCACCCAATAAACCTTTACACATACACACACATGCCATACACACAATTTGAAGTCACTTTCTATAGGAAGTTTTTCCTATTAATGCAATGCTAGAGGAGGTATTCCTCCTAGGTGCTACCTTACTTTCTCTCTTACAGTTTTATGTTTAACCTTTTTGATTATAATTTTTATGAAAGCAGAAAATGACTCATCCTCATCATATATCCCCATCCCTAGTGTAGGCCCTGGCACATGATAACAAGACAAGAATTATTCATCAAAGGAGTAACAAAACATTGAATAAATTAGTTTAGTGCATTGATAGACTTATTTACAAAGCAGAACTCTGACTATATTATAACTAAATACAAAACTCCATACTGAATGCCAAATAAAGTTTAAACTCCTTAGATTGTCAGTGAAAGTCTTCTATAATCTGGTCCTTATCAAATTATTGCTTACTCATATGTCAAAAATTCCAGCAACATTGGCATTCTGAATATACCCTATGCTTAAAGGCATTGCACATCAATATTTCCCGCATCCACATATCCGTCTGTTGAAACTTTACCCACCTTTCAAACCCAACTGAACTGCTTTCTATAAGGCTACTTTCCTGATCCTTCTCTTCTCTAACTCAATCCCCAGTGCTAGGAATTATTTTTTCTTCTAATTACCCATAGCTTTCAACACACTTCTGTTACAGAGTTTACCACAGACCGCCATGAATTATATCAGGATTTTTTTTCAACATCTTTATTGGAGTATAATTGCTTTACAATGCTGTGTTAGTTTCTGCTTTATAACAAAGTGAAATAGCTATACATATACATATATCCCCATATCTCCTCCCTCTTGCGTCTCCCTCCCACCCTCCTCATCCGACCCCTCTAGGTCTTCACAAAGCACCAAGCTGATCTCCCTTTGCTATGCAGCTGCTTTCCACTAGCTATCTGTTTTACATTTGGTAGTATATATACATGTCCATGTCACTATCTCCCTTTGTCCCAGCTTACCCTTCCCCCTCCCCGTGTCCTCAAGTCCATTCTCTACATCTGCGTCTTTATTCCTGTCTTCCCCTAGGCTCTTCATAACCTTTTTTTTTTTTTTTTTAGATCCCATATATATGTGTTAGCATACAGTATTTGTTTTTCCCTTTCTGACTTCCTTCACTATGTATGACAGTCTCTATGTCCATCCACCTCACCACAAATAACTCAATTTCATCTCCTTTTATGGATGAGTAATATTCCATTGTATATATGTGCCACATCTTCTTTATCCATTCATCTGTCGATGGACACTTAGGTTGGTTCCATGTCTTGACTATTGTAAATAGAGCTGCAATGAACATAGTGGTAC
>NC_041220.1:94247660-94248083 GCF_002837175.3 Physeter macrocephalus | reverse complement strand
TATGGTAGTTCTATTTTTATTTTTTTAAGGAACCTCCATATTGTTCTCCATAGTGGCTGTATCAATTTACATTCCCACTAAGAGTGCAATAGGGTTCCCTTTTTTCCACACCCTCACCAGCATTTATTTTTTGTAGATTCTTTGATGATGGCCATTCTGACTGGTGTGAGGTGATACCTCATTGTAGTTTTGATTTGCATTTCTCTAATGATTAGTGATGTTGAGCACTCTTTCATGTGTTTCTTGGCTGTCTGTATATCTTCTTTGGGGAAATGTGTATTTAGGTCTTCTGCCCATTTTTGGATTGGGCTGTTTGTTTTCTTCATATTGAGCTGCATGGGCTGCTTGTAAATTTTGGAGATTAATCCTTTGTCAGTTGCTTCATTTGCAAATATTTTCTCCCATTCTGAGGGGAATGGTTTA
>NC_041220.1:94246598-94247275 GCF_002837175.3 Physeter macrocephalus | reverse complement strand
TTTTTCTTTCTCAAGATTGCTTTTGCTATTCAGGGTCTTTTGTGTTTCCATACAAATTGTAAACTTTTTTGTTCTAGTTCTGTGAAAAATGCCATTGGTAGTTTGATAGGGATTGCTTTGAAGCTGTAGCTTGCTTTGGGTAGTATAGTCATTTTCACAATGTTGATTCTTCCAATCCAAGTACATGGTGTATCTCTCCATCTGTTTTTATCATCTTTAATTTCTTTCATCAGTGTCTTATAGTTTTCTGCATACAGGTCTTTTGTATCCTAGGTTTATACCTAGATATTTTATTCTTTTTTGTTGCGATGGTAAATGGGAGTGTTTCCTTAATTTCTCTTTCAGATTTTTCATCATTAGTGTATAGGAATGCAAGAGATTTCTGTTCATTAATTTTGTATCCTGCTACTTTACCAAATTCATTGATTAGCTCTAGTAGTTTTCGGGTAGAAACTTTAGGATTCTCTATGTATAGTATCATGTCATCTGCAGTGACAGCTTTAATTGTTCTTTTCTGATTTGGATTCCTTTTATTTCTTTTTCTTCTCTGATTGCTGTGGCTAGAACTTCCAAAACTATGTTGAATAAGAGTGGTGAGAGTGGGCAACCTTGTCTTGTTCCTGATCTTAGTGGAAATGGTTTCAGTTTTTCACCATTGAGAACAATGCTGGCTGTAG
>NC_041220.1:94188145-94245875 GCF_002837175.3 Physeter macrocephalus | reverse complement strand
TCATTTCTAATTCTGTTGATTTGAGTCTTCTCCCTTTTTTTCGTGATGAGTCTGGCTAATGGTTTATCAATTTTGTTTATCTTCTCAAAGAACCAGCTTTTAGTTTTATTGATCTTTGCTATTGTTTTCTTCATTTCTTTTTCATTTATTTCTGATCTGATCATTATGATTTCTTTCCTTTGGCTAACTTTGGGGTTTTTTTGTTCTTTGTTCTCTAATTGCTTTAGGTGTAAGGTGAGGTTGTTTATTTGAGATGTTTCTTGTTTCTTGAGGTAGGATTGTAGTGCTCTAAACTTCCCTCTTAGAACTGCTTTTGCTGCATCCCTAGGTTTGGGGTCCTCATGTTTTCATTACCATTTATTTCTATGTATTTTTTGATATCCTCTTTGATTTCTTCAGTTATCTCTTCGTTATTAAGTAGTGTATTGTTTAGCCTCCATGTATTTGTATTTTTTACAGATTTTTTTTCCTTTAATTGATATCGAGTCTCATAGCATTGTGGTCAGAAAAGATACTTGATATGATTTCAATTTTCTTAAATTTACCAAGGCTTGATTTGTGACCCTAGATATGATCTATCCTGGAGAATGTTCCATATATCTGGATTTTTGATGCATGCACATCTCCTTTTCAGACTGTGAGTTTCTGGAGGGCAGGGGTTATATCTTATTCATCCTTGTAATCATCACAGTGAAACATGAATACAATTTTATTAGTATGCAAAGGAGGAAAGAACTTTCCAAGTAAATAAAATGTATGATACATTTTGATTCTTTTTCCAAGGGGTCATAGATTAATGTGTAATTAAATATTTTAATCCATCTTTAGTTTTTTGTATGTCTCTTCATGTAGATCTTCCTTCTTTAAGTCTACTCAATAAATATAGCTAATAAAACCAAGTCAGTGTTCTTAAGAGAATCTAATGAGATGAGGCATATATTTAGCAAGTCTCTGGCCTAATTGTGGTCAGAAAAGATACTTGATATGATTTCAATTTTCTTAAATTTACCAAGGCTTGATTTGTGACCCTAGATATGATCTATCCTGGAGAATGTTCCATATATCTGGATTTTTGATGCATGCACATCTCCTTTTCAGACTGTGAGTTTCTGGAGGGCAGGGGTTATATCTTATTCATCCTTGTAATCATCACAGTGAAACATGAATACAATTTTATTAGTATGCAAAGGAGGAAAGAACTTTCCAAGTAAATAAAATGTATGATACATTTTGATTCTTTTTCCAAGGGGTCATAGATTAATGTGTAATTAAATATTTTAATCCATCTTTAGTTTTTTGTATGTCTCTTCATGTAGATCTTCCTTCTTTAAGTCTACTCAATAAATATAGCTAATAAAACCAAGTCAGTGTTCTTAAGAGAATCTAATGAGATGAGGCATATATTTAGCAAGTCTCTGGCCTATAGTAAGAAGCAATTAAATATTATTTCGACTCTTCAATATATTTATTCCTATTATTTCCATGTTATCATCATTAATTATTTTATGATGTACTTGGGTTGATATTTCAAAGCCAATTTGAACATGCTCACTTTGGATTTTCAATCCTTTTATTTTGTGTTAATTTTTTCAAAGACACCTATGTTGTATGAAGTTATTTCCATCAAAGCCAGGGCCTTGTGTCTTACTAGCAGAACTGTGATTCTTGACTCCATAATACTTGGAAGATGCATGCTGCTCTGAAGGACCATTGATTTTCAACTAAAGTGAAATGCTTTCATTTAATCCTTTCTGAAGAGAATTACAGCAGAGTTTGAAGAGGGTTTGGCTTTAGAGAAACCCATTATTAATTTTACTTGGCAAAATTGGGATTTATATATTGAAATTTAAATTCAGAGTTCCCATCCAGCTGCTAAATCAAAATGTTGTTCTAAAACTGTTTGTCTTTTCTCTTCTATGAAATGGAAAGGCTGTATTTCCCTAGACTTTTAAATCTCTTTATTCAAACCAGTCTTAGCATTTGCTCTGAGAGTGTACTACCTCTTTGTTCAGCATAATGGGTATAACCTCAGATTTCTCATCTATATAATTTTTTCTGAAGAATCTTAAAGAGCTTTGATCATCTTAAAAATCTCTATCCCTAGGCCTCCCTCCACGGTAGAAGAAAACTTAGACTAAACCAGACATATAAATGCATTCACAGTCTGCCTTGAGTGGGCCCCATTAAGTTTGTCATAACTAAATGCTAGCCTTAACTCTGTTCACTTTCACCTTGGAGGCTTCTAACACGAATTGGTGCATCCTTAGATTCTTAACAGACTCAGTCCAACATAACCCCTTTAAATCAAGAAGAGATGACTTTAAGAGCACCCTCTCTCCCACTACTCAAACCTTAGTAACTTGAGAAAAAATTTAACCTTGTGTCTGTTCATTGTCTTACGCAATAAGGAACGTAATACCATAAAGCTGGATTTTTTCATAGTTAAGCTCTTCCTAAGTAATAGGAGTTAAAAAAAAAAACACAATTTCACTAGAATGTGATATATTTCATCCATGTGTGCATAGCTTAAAGGCAGCAGAAGGAATTCAGTTCAGACTATTCTTTCCCTTCCAGCCCTCCAAAAAATTTCCCTTGGGCTAAATCAAGCATAGAAAAAATTTGCCTAAACGCATTTTTTAAAGGAAAAGTCATAATCAATTGAAAAAAAAGGCAACTGATAATGAAAATGGTTTTCTCAAGCATAGCGATAACATTTGCTGCTGTGCATTCTATAAAAAGCTTTTGGATTCCTATAACAGGGACAGTGGTATTGCTTTGCTTCCTGCTGCTGATTACAATTTTAAAGATGGAAAATCTAGACGTTCTATTTTGTCCTCTGAAGCATCCCTTGACTCTGTGGTCAGCCTGGTTTCATATTTCTCTATGAGGGACCAAAGATTTTCCTAGGCATGAACTAGGAAATTTGCATTGTTCATTTCTTCAAATATTGCTATGCAACTTCTAGTCTTGGTTCTGGGATAGAGTAATTAAAAAATTCTGGCTTATTGGAAATTGGATAGGTAAGTAAACAGTTGAAATACCATGTGGTTAGAGTTACAACTGATATTATACTTACCATTATAAAGACGTGAAGAAAATAGATACACATGAGTCTTGAAAAGGAATTTCAATCTTGTAGAGTCTTCTAAAAGATAGAACTCTTGATAACAGATATTCATTGCGTTCCTGCCTAGAATGCAGGATGATCACACTAGCTAATGCCCTTTAGGATCAAAAAGAAGGGTTGTCTATAGAGTGAGCAGGCTGCTTGCTTTGTGTGCCTCAATAAGTTTGGGTCTAAAGGGAATTTCAAATGGTGCCTCCAAAATATTTTGAGCCAAAGTGGCATCACTGAGCATTAGGGTTTAATGGTTGAAGGTTCATAGCATAGCATACAGATTGAAGGCATATTTTTGGAATCAGATATTTTGGTTCAATCTTGTCCAACCCAAGCTAGCAGTTACTTAGGTCTGTTACTTAACCTCTGTACAAGACTCAATTTTCTCATCTGTGAAATGGAGATGATGTGACCTATCTTAAACAACTGTAAAGACTGAAAAAATATATGTGAAGCTTTACAGAGTATCTGAACACAGAATAAGTAGTTAATACATGGTTAATGTTATTCTGATAGTTATTCAATATTTATTCATGGTACTTTAGAGTTTACAAAGTGCATTCAAAAATTATTTTCATTTATTTAATTTTTAGCACAACCTATTTGTTTAAGTATTAATTATCCTCCTTTATAGATGAAGAAACTGGAGTTCAAAGGTTAGTGGTCAACAGCAGACCACAAGCTAGAAGGCAGCAAAGCTAGAAGTTCTATTTTCTGTTGGCTTTATCGGGCCCTGTTCTTCTCAATATATCAAAGCTGTGCCTGTGTGGATGACGATTAAAAAAACAGGTTCATATTAGAGATTACCTTTGTCTTTCCTAGCCATTATTCTTTTCACTAACAAAGTTGAAGCCTGATTCACAGCCAAAGGTAGTCATGGACCTTTTTAAAGTAAGTCTTAATGTAACAGCTTTTAATAAATTACTGTTATTTAAAATTCTTTCTATGTACCTCCAGGATGTGTAATAACTTGCTTCATTTATGTTTTTTCTTATTCATTCATTCTCAATGGACAAAGTTTCTAATTCATTCAGTCTCTCCTGACACATTGTACTTGGCAGGTAATTCATAATAAGCTTTAATTTTGAAAATGAGCATTTGTCATTTGGGACCGTCATTTAGATAGTTTGAAAACACTGAACCCGCTGTGCAAACATCTGGAAAACTTGATGACGGGGGATTGTTTGTTGCAATCATCAAGTCTACCAATGACAGAATAAGACTTGGAAAGGTCTGTTAGAGATCACCAATAATGGTGATTTGTCTGGGAAGAGGTATTGCAGAAGGTAAAGAAAAGGGTCCTGTTCCAACCATTTGGCAAGTGCATTTGCCATTGTAGGCTAGCTGCTAATTGATGCTTTAAACCGGTCATCCAATATACTGTTAAATATGAAATCTGTACACACAGATTTATACCCATGTGAAGATAGACATGTGAGGTCAATTTAGAAATCAGAAAATTCATGCCAAATGCCATACCTTGAAAGTCACTCCTTTGGAAATTGTCAAGTGCCAGTCAGGCGCTTGTATATATCAGCTTTCATGTGAAGACTGGAGGATCAGGAACAAGGCTCTAGGAATTTAGAAAACAGTTTCTTTAGTAATATATGCAGATAATCAGAGAAGTAACATGAGAAAAAATTATGATTTTAGTTTTAAAGTATGATAATCTATTCTTTTTAAAATAATAATTAACATCACAGTACCTAAAGCCTTTTTGTTCACCTTCTTCTCTGATAAGCTCTATTTTTTAAAGGGCTAAAAATTTTCAGGAGATTCTCAAGGGAGATTCTGGACTTGAAATACATAAGTATCAGAGACTAGTTTTTATAGTAATTGAAAGGGGTCAAGAATGCCACTGCAGAGCATTCTGGGACCTTGGAATGGAGATTAGGTGGGTTCCAAAATCTTGAAGGAGCATGTCTAATTCGTCCCCATAGCATAAACTAGATATTCCTAAACTATGCTTTTAAGTAGTGGAGAGAGACAGACATATGAAAAGATAATTTAAAAATTACAATATATAACCATTTTGCAGAGGCAGTTAAGTACTAAGTACTTAATTAAGTACTAAGAAAGCACTGTGGACAGAGCATCCAACTGCCAAGTAGAATTACAGTCTTCATTGAGAAGCTGGCGCTCTGGCTTGATCTTGAAGGAGGCAGGGGAATTTACCTGGTGAAGGATTTTTCACGAAAGTGAATAATAGCATATGCAAAAATTGTAGGCGACATTTGAAGATGGCAGGTTTTCTCTGGACGTGAATCCAGTGGGATTACTGTCTCCAATAGTTCCTCAGTGGTGAATACATCTGAGTCAGAATTTTAGGGAATCAGTGACTCAAGAGAATTTCTTTATTAGTGTGTGTTTTTGTGTGTGTGTATCTTAGGACATGAGATGTGGAGAGAAAAAGAACCTTGATTTTTAGGTCATCTGATATAAATTGTGAATGAAAAGTCTTCCTAGAGCACTTTGCTGAGAGATTCCCATCCTTTTTGATGTCAACAGAAGGAAACGCCAGGACCAATTAGTAATGACTGCCGTGGCATGGTAATGACAATTAGGCCAGGTTTTCTCGCACATGGTTTAAATATTCCAGGGCATCTCCAAATAGTTTTAAGAAAAGCACCAAAGACATAGACAATTTAGTAATAAACATCTTACACTGTTACTTGCTTCAAAGATCAAGGCTTTTTCCAAACTTGAGCCATGAAACTGAAACAGAAAACCATACTTCTTACTCCAGGGAGTGAGCTGATGCCAAAAGATTACATAAGCATCACTAATGAGCTTACATGGGAAAATACTGCTGCCAATTATATTTCTATTCTGACGATGTTACTCAGATCTTAAGATGATGTCAATGGATGTGTGTGTGTGTGTGTGTGTGTGTGTGTGTGTGTGTGTGTGTATGTATGTATCTTATGACATGAGACCTGGAGAGAAAAAGGAAAGATCCAGGCTGATTTCAATAGAAGCTTTGGCATTCACATGCCACTTACCTGAATTACTTTTACATCAGATTGTCCTTCAGTCTTATGATTCAATCAAACACCTAAACAGTGAAATGTATTTTGTCAATGCCATGGTTACTCTCAAAGTCTTATAAAAGCTGTTCTGGGCTCATGAAGGCTGAATTAAAAGACATTCACTTGTGGTGGCTTTAAACTACATAGGATGACTCATCATATTGGTTACATCCACTTGTGCTGAAGTTTGTCTTGAGTAACTATTGTCTTGAGTAACTATTGCCTTAAGTGCTTTCTATAAGTAGCATTCATTCAAATCTATTTTTTTTCCTGATCATTAAGGCACTTTAATACAAAGGGGTAGAACTCTACCTTGTAACCACATCCTGAGTTTGTTTCTCTATAGGAAGATTGCTTTGTGCCTGAAAGCTATACAGGGTATTTAAAGACTTGAGCAAATGATTAAAATTACCCACATTTTTTTTTCCTGGCAGCCCAAGCCCTATGTTTTACTTGTCATTCAACTCTTCCAGGGCTGAGACCAAGTAGAAATCTTGTCACGTGGCCTCATCTTCCTCCCTAATCTCCTTTTTAAGGGCTCCTGCAATTGTCATTTACATTAAACTTCTGTACTCAGGACGGCAGGTAGAGAATCACTCTTTTGTTGAGAGTTTAATTTCTGTTACAGGTCAGAAAACAAAGATTTTGCCAGACATCAGACTGTTTTCTAAAGTATTTTGTTGCCAACATTTTCTAAACAGGGAAAGAAAGCCAGGAAGCAAGGCAATCCTTGAAATCTTAGTACGATATAAAGGTTCCCTTAAGAAAATGAGCAACTTGGCTCTCAGGCTCTTTTGGAATCCAGAGTTTAAGAATTTAATGGCATCTACACCTATGATATCTAGAGGGATTTGGAAGAAAATGGAAGCAACTCAACAAATTCTACAAGGATTTATACAGTATTTATAGCCCATGCATTGTATAGGCTCCGTGGGCACGAGGTTGAGTTAAACCACATCTCAGGCTTCATGGAGCCCAGTTTCTAGTGAGAACAACTTATGCCCTAGTGATTGCAACAGAAGTGCAGTCTCAATGTAGTTGGAAGGATTGAAGGACAGTTCATAGTAGGATGAAACGGAGAGAATAGAGTGTTCTTCTCAGGTCTCATCCTTTTTAAGTCTATTTTGACAACATAAATATAGACACAGTGCAGTGTAGGGAGATAAGTAGGGAGTTTGGAACAAGTTTGTCATCAGGTAATTTCCTGTCTGTATGATCTTGGGTTGGGAAATAATTAGGCAATAACCAGAGGATATTTTCTACGTCTCCTGGAAATAGAGTTTATTGTCCTAAGACTATAGAAGATACCGGAATTTAATTGAAAATTTGGGCCATGTTTTACCTTAGAAATATATCTTGTTAAATTATATAATCTGCTGTCATTTTTTTTTTGGTAGAGATTGTGAATCTCCTTATTTTCTCTAATGTTCCTTGTAATTAATTTACTTTATTGGATTACAAAATTAATGCATGCTTTTCTTGAGATGTTCACAAAATATAGAAAAGTTCAAAGAAGGAAATTAATCTATAATCCTACCATCCCAGTACCCAGACTTAATCACTGTTAATGTTTTGAAGCATTTTTTTCCAGAATTTTTGCATAACCTAATTTATTTTCATAAAATCTATCATATCATTGTGATGTATTATACAACCTGATTTTATTGGTGAAAGTATTCATGCTTATAATTTATTTAACCAATCCTATATGGTTGACTATTACTGTTTTTTAAATTACTTCACTAATATTATAATTCCTCATGAAAGAAGGAAGGCTGAAATAAGCACTGCCAGTCAAGATCAGGAACCAATTTGATACATTCTACAGAAAGGACTACAAACAAAGTTCACAAAATCTTCAACTAACAGCAATATATTTGAAATCAACGTCCATGTCCTACATTTTGTATTCTCTGCAATGAAAACTACAGACCAGGTAGCCATGGAGTAGCTGGTTTAACTTACCTAGAAATATCAGAAAGAGAATCATAGAATATGAAATGAACTACTTAGGAGGCACAAAGCTAAGCTTTGTTAAGGATTCATGTGCACCCAAGCTGAAAATATACCAATGATTTTATTTTGAAATTAGAATAAAATCTATTTGTCTTAATAAGGGCAATAATAATATTATTATTAATAATAATGATGATAAAGGAACAGTTATTGAGCGCTTTTTATGTGTAAGGCTTTGTGCTTTATATACATTAACTTATTATCTATTAGAACCTATAATTATTATCCTCAGATAATAATAGGAGAAACCAAGACTCAGAGAATATAAGTAACTTGCTGTAGTCACAAATATAGTAAGGGAGTGGGGTGCTAGGATTTCTCTGCATCCAGATCTTTCTGTCTTTTAGATTTCGTATCAAATATTGCCACCCTCTATTATGGACACTTTTTTCTATAAGACCCCAGTTTATTTTTCTCAAAGTACTTTTCACTAATACTGCTATTTTCCTCCTAATTTGTTTGCTTATTGCCCATTTGCTTAACTAAAATGTAAACTCCATAAAGGCATGAACTTTACCTGTTATGCCTATTACCCTGTCCTCAGCACCTAGAATAATATCTGATAACTAGCTGGTGATTTATAAATATCTTGTTGAAAGAAAGAATGCATGGAGTAAAGGGCATGGTATCTGCCCTCAAAAAACTGACAGCCTGGTCAATTCTAAGACAGGCACAAGAGTTGTATTTGGTAAATGGGTGTTTTTATGAGTTTCTAAGAATTGTAGTTCTTTGTAAGCAAAGGCGAGACGGAGTTCACACTCACCCGTGGGTGCTTAGAAAATAACCCAGGCGGAGGCCATGATTAAACAGGGCCTTGGGCATATAAATTGCTCGAAAAAGTCTCTTTAACTTTGTCCCAGTCATTTAATCCCAGCTCTGGTGATTCAAGAAATGAAAGAGAGCCCCTTCAAAGGGACAGCTAGGAAAACCCATAGCCTTGATAAAAACGCATCAAATGAGATGCTAACGCCCCACATTGATCACCTCAGAAAGCCTGACTGAAGATGTTTATCCTAATCCTCCAATCCAGACACTTCCTGAGATATGGTCAGGAGGGCTAATTACTCCAATACATTAAAACGGAAATGCTCTCAAACCGAACAGCCAGAGAGTTCTACATTAGCGGCAACAGCAGTAAACCCTGAAGCTGCATCCTTGGTGAAAGCATAAAGCAATGTCGGACCAGTGACAGCAACATCCATAAAATTCAAATGGGATTCCTCCCTTGATAACGAGCCACAGACTTCATCTCTCCCCCGATTGCTGCATATTAACAAACATGTGAAAAAATCCAATCAGGAGAAGAGATTTTCCTTGCTCTATTAGACTTGAAAATCGCCCTGGATTCAATCTGGCCCCAGAAGTGAATCCACAACTACTACAAAGGGAATGGATGGAAAAAAGAATGACTTATTTAACTTTCCATATCAATCCATCAATTTAAGGATGGAAATAAGCATAAGTGGATGTCTTCAAGCAGGAAAGTGAGACAAGGACTCACATTTCATAGCTTAACAGATACTAGGATGAGTTACTTACAGGGTTGGAGCTGCGCCCAAGCTCAGGGCCTCTGATAAACCAAAGAGACACCATGCTGAGCTGGATTTCTTTGTGGCATTTAGATCATTCACGTGGAGGCTGAAAGAAACAGGTTAGTCACACATTAGCGACCAAACTCTCTAGATCCATCTGCATAGCAGTTCTTAGACTATTTTATTGATGATGGTCTGATAGAGTAATGATTGATAATAACATACAATATGGAAAACCACATGCCTGGATGATCATTCAAATGTGAATGACAAGGAATAAAAGATTGCAATGTACTTAATTCCATTTTTTTCCTGTTACCAGAAGCACATCACATCATTCTAGCTTTGAAAGGGCATACCATCTTTTAGAAAAGAAGAATGTAGATGTGAAAACTTTTCTTAATAATCTTCTTAATCTTCTTCACAAAGCAATCCTTGATATTTCTGCAGAATGCCTCCATCACCTTTCTCCAAACCAAGAATAGCACTGGAGCATATAAAGCTGCCCAATTCACTTCGCCTTCATGGAATCAATAGCACTGACACATATTAGCTTAAATTCAAAGTGGCCCAAAACCTGCAAGGAATCACCATAAAATGAACCGTGATGTCATTGGTGTGCCAGAGTTTGGGCCACAGGTTCTTATTTATGTCCCTTAATGCCCTGTAATTCGAAGAAGAGTTTTTAAGAAAGCTAGATTCAATTATAAAGACCACCCCATAGTCACAAAGTATAATAATTAATATGTCTTTAGCTACCTTATACTTATCCTTCCTGGATAAATGTTTTCATGAAAATAATTTTATTCCAGTATAGCTCTGATTTATTTGTAATGAGCACTTGTATTCCAGCCTAGACTCCTTCACCTCAGTGTACTTCTTACATCTAAGAGGAAACACTCCAGAAGCAACAGGAATTCAATTTAAAAAAAAATAATTGCTCTTCTGCTATCTGCCAGGTACTGCAGACAATAAGTAGGCAAGGTTCCTGTTCTCATGGAAGTAGTGTTCTGGTAGTAGAGAGCCAGGAATTAAACAATTAAATAAGTAAATAAGAAGGACTTCACACAGTGATGTGTGCTCAACTGAAACACAGAATACATGGCATGTTAGAGAACGGTCAGATAGCTGTTTTTTTATGAATGGGCAAAGGAGACTCCTCTAAGAAGTTGACATTAAGATCTTAATTACCCAGTGGATTGAGTCATCTTCAAAGGAAGGATAAGAGCATTTAAGGCTAAAGGAAGAACAAGTACAAAGGCCAAAAGGAGGGATAGACTTTGGCTTCTTGTAGAAAAAAAAAGTCCAGTAAAAGAAGGGGGGAAAATGGTGTGAGACAGAGCTAAGGATTTAGACAGAGATCATTCAGGGTTTTGTTAATCAGAGCAAGGGGACAGAATTATACTCCAAAGGAGAGAAAGCACTGGAGAATTTTCCCCAGAAAAATTACATAATCTGACTCATAATTTTAAAGAATCACTCTGGCTTCTAGGTCAAGAATACACAGCATGGAGTCAGACTAGAAAGCACCAATTGCAAGGGTCTAAAAGAGAGATAATAGAGGCTTGGACTAGGGTAAGATGGTAGAGTTGGTGATAAGGAGTCATATCCAAGACATATTCTAATGGTAAAACGCAGGAATTACTGATTGCTTTGTATTATCTTAAACAATTCAAAACATCTTAAATGTTAAATCAAATTTTACATGTGATAAATAAGTTTCAACTTTTAGAAATTTATCTAAATTGGACTAGCACAGAGAGATGTATGCATGAACAAAAATATTCATCACTGTCAAGGTAAAAAACAAAAAAAGAACTGGGAAACCCAATGGGGAATTTTTAGATGTCCATTAATATGAAGGTACTTCGCTAAGTTGTGGGCAAAATGCTACACAGTTATTATTACTGATGGTGTGAGTTTATATTTATTGATATGAAAGTATGTCTGTGGCATGGCTGTTAAATGAAAAAATAGGTCAAATAACATTATATGTTCTGTTAAAATAAAAAATTAAGTTTTATATATATACATGCACATGCAATGTGTGCATAGAAAAACATGGAAAGAAATACACAAAACTATTTCTATTGACTCTATTTGTATGAGTACATGTTACATTCATTAAAAAATATCAACAATAAATATATTTCCATTGGGGGAAAATGGATATTCAGTACCTACATTAGTGCCTTCACTAATCATGGTTTTGTTTAAATCATTTGTGCAAACTTTTGAATATCCAGGTGTCAGTTCTCTGTCAAGTTAGGTTTCCCTAGCTGCCATGTGTCTGCTAAACAGTTAATAATTTATCAATTTATATCAGTGTCCTCACCAGCAGGGTTTAAATACAGAGTACCAGCAGAACACCCTCCAACAAGACTCTTTAAGGACATTTAATGGTGGGAAGTGAGCTCTAAATCATTATCTCTTTGGTATGACATCTTATATTTTCATCAGTGGAATTTTTTCACAAAAACAGGGGCACCAAAGATTGCAATCTGTGGGCATTTGGACTTTTGTCCAGCAGCTTAAACCATAACCAACTTTGTTTTCCAACATTATCAAATCACACTAAAAGATCAAATCACACAGAAATAGAAGGTTAAAAGTTTTAGTCATTTAAATTACAAAATTAAAACATTCCTGATACTTTACATAAGTTCCTGTGGTAATTATTCACTATATTATAACAAATCCTTTTCTTAGATGCCTTTCATTTATTCATTAATGTATATATTTCTTATGTTCCTACCCTCTTTTGACCCCTTCTTTCCTTTACTTCTTCCTTCTTTCTTTCCTTCTTTATTAATTGTGTTCAGTCTTTCATTTATTTATTCATTTGATAAATAGTTATTGAATCCTACAGTATATCAAACATTGCTAAATGCCAAAGATTTGAAATGAGTATGACAGAAAATGTTTCTTCAGGGGACCTAGAGCCTGTCTAATGGGAAAGACAGAAACATAGAGATATAAAAACAACCATAGTGATGGTGTGATTTTTTTTTTTTTTTTTTTTTTTTTTTTTTGCGGTACGCGGGCCGCTCACTGCTACGGCCCCTCCCGCCGCGGGGCACAGGTTCCGGACGCACAGGCCCAGCGGCCACGGCCCACGGGCCCAACCGCTCCGCGGCATGCGGGATCCCCCCGGGCCGGGGCACGAACCCGCGTCCCCCGCATCAGCAAGCGGATCCCCAACCACTGCGCCACCAGGGAAGCCCGTGATGGTGTGATTTTTAATGCTGACAATGTTGAGTTTTAAAAGATAATAAGGAAATTTTTATTTTATGTTTTTAATTGAATAAAAGATTCTTTAACTTCTATAGTGCTTTACAATTTTCAGAAGATTCACACACATGATTTCATATAATACCATAACAACTCTTTTTTTCTCCTACCCCTATATTGCCCCAGCCTCCTCTCTCCCCACTAGAGATTACTAATTACTAGCTTGTTCTCTATATCTGTGAGTCTGCTTCTTTTTTGTTTTTTTCACTAGTTTGTTGTGTTTTTTAGATTCCACATATAAGTGATATCATACAGTATGGACCAGGGGTAGGAGAGAAAGGGGTCATTAATATAGAGTAGCAGATCCAGCAAAGGTAGAGTACTGAGAAATAGACTGGCACCTTAAGAGTTTAGTTGCACCCAAGACAGCTGAAGCAAAGTGAAGATTAAAAGATTGGTGGGATAAAATTTAAAATAGTGTTGGAAATCATTCCAAGGCGAGACAAGGTTTCTCTGAAACATATAAGGGTCTCAGTTTCTTCTCACAGGTCTTTCTGCCACAAGCCAAGGAGCTCCAAGCTACCTAATGTTGCTGCTGTTCTCATAATTGGAGAGTGACTCAGAAAGTCTTGTAATTGAGTAATCAGATGTTCAAGTTTATTAATAAGTATTGATGTAACTGGGTAATCACATGTTCAGGTTTATTAATTGATATTGCAGAAGCCATTGATACCTGGACATTTATGGAATGGTACCTGAAGCTTATTGCTCTCAGGGTCTTAGTCTCAGTCTCAAACTCAGGCAAGGGGGTACTGCCCTGGGCTCCAACATTTAGGAAACCTCTTCTCTGGCTGTCCTTTGGTCATGCTTCTTTTGTTCAGTGAGGTATCCACAAGACCTGGGAAACATGACTACACAAGGGTCCATGTATCACAACCCTACCTCAAAAAAATCATAGGTACCTCAAGTCCTGCAATTTTCTTCCCAAGAGGTCCCAAATCCTTTTTTCAGGGTACATGTGACCAAGGGGCAGCTGTTTGAAATAGAGGGGGCTGGATAGTTTAGTGCAGGTAAAGCTTAGAGATGTGTCTGAGTTGTCAACATATAAACATATGGGATCCTTCGCTGTGTAAGATGGAGCCAGGGTAGGAAAAGAAAGGGAAGATTGTATCTAGAAGTGAAGGGTGTTGTCAGAGGCCAGTGGTGAAAGACCCAAGTTCTGGTATAGAATTCAAAGGAGTCCATGACCAGTAAATTTGAACCTGAACTTAAGGGTTATTATGAAAGTATGTCCATCAAAGAAGGAAGATAGATTCAGTGGTGTGCTAGAGCCAGCTCATAAAGTCTTGGGGGAACTGATTGTTATCCTCTCTTCCCAATCCCACGTTCAGTGGCATCACATTGGTGATTTGAAACTAGCCATGGAGAAACTGTTTACACCATAGACATCAACAAATGTTACAAATCAGCACCCCGACCCTTCTTCAGAGACCCAATTGTTAAACATTTATTCTCATGCCACTGCATTAAATATGCTTATTTAATGTCTTGTGAGTTTAATGTATAACTTTTGAACTTTCATACATGTGGTACGTACGTCTCTATTTATACTCTACAAATGTTAGGAGTAAGATTGCCTAAGGTAAGGCTGTGTTGTTGCATAGCTGCTTAAATTAAACTCACTAGGATATGTATGGTCATGTCCCATTAGATGAAAAAGGGTGAACATTCTGTTCTGGTACTACATAGCGCTCACAAATGCCTATTATAATAATCTTGCTCCATTTCTTCTATATCTATGTGATAGAGGATGGATAATCACGTTCTATGTTTATGGGTTGAGACTCCTCAGCCTTTTGAGAAATGAATAAGAAGGTGCCCTTTTGAACGCTCTAGGACTCAGAGATAACAAGGGCCAGATTGTAGAATTTTATGGCATACCATACACCATGATAAGGAATTGTTCTGTAGGGGGCATTCTGGAAGTCTTCATAACATAGATCTAGTCATCTCCCAGGCCATGGTGTATAAGTTCTATTTCTATTTTGGACTCTAGGAAAGTTTTTTTTAAAACTAATTTCTTGAAATTCAAGTCTAACTAAATCTAGGATAAAATGCCTATAGCTGGCTTTCCATATTTTAAAATGTATAGATAAAATGCCTGAGAGAGTAATTTTAAATGATGAGTCTCTTCTCTTAGTCCCAGGGATTCTGACTCAGCAGATATGTATTGGGTGAGGTCCAGAAATTTGAATTTTTAATAAGTGTCCCAGTTGTTTCTGATTAACATGGTCTATGGATAGTACTTAGAAGATATTAACTCATAATCAAAAGTGTCCAATGTAAAATTTTGTAATTTCTTTTAATTTTTTTGGTATCATAGAAATGAATTGACCTTAATGGATAGATTTTGGCCCACTCACATAGATACCAGGGGTGTTATGGACTGAGTTGTGTCCCCCCCAAATTCAGACGTTGAAGATCTAACTCACAGTGTGACTGTATTTGGAGACTAGGTCTTTAAAGAGGTAATTAAGGTTAAATGAAGTGTCCTTATAGAAAGAAGGAGAGACACCAGGAATTCATTGTGCACAAAGGAAAGGCCACATGAGGACACAGTGAGAAAGTGAAGTCTGCAAGCCAGAAAGAGAGGTCTCATCAGAAACCAACCCTGAGCACCTTGATCTTGAGCTTTCAGCCTCCAGAACTGTGAGAAAACAAATTTCTGTTAAGGCACTTGATCTCTGGTATTCTGTATGGCAGTCTGAGCAGACTAATAACACAGGCTAGAATATTTTTAAAAGAAATAGCAATGACAGATGAAGTCAATATGATGGTCTTTAGCATGATGAAAATATTTCCCCTAGAAGCTGTATTCCATCATTATAAGAGGACCTATGTTTAATTTATCAGGCTCTGACAAGAGGACAATTCACATTGGCCAAAGCAAATGCTCTGATTTTGAAGGTTCTTAAATGGGCTTTTCCAAGGACTGACTCTCTTAACTCGTTTTCTTTTCTTCCATGGTTGACCCATTCTTCCTCTGGCAGATCATTCTTTCTTTAGTTTTTATTTTTTTTAAACACAATCAATAAAATTACTGTTTGATCTTACTGACCAGAGACCCTCTATATTTTTCTAAGATGACTTGGCATGTCTCTACTCAAATACATCCCATATTAGTTATATAGTCAATTTGCAGAGAAAGTTCTTATTTCTGCATGTGTGTGTGTATTGGGCAGTCAGGAAATCAGGGTGAGGAGTGGGGATACCATGAACCCTCCAAAGTGAATTTTCCTCCAGTGTGGACTTCCATCGTTGATCAAAGAAAAGAAATGGAAATGAATGATGGAACAAACGCTCTTTCTTAGGAAAATTGGCAGCAGATAAAAAAAGTATTTTCTCAGTAGGCAGAAGAGATGATTAAGAGGGAAATTTTACCTCATGACCACAATGGATAACTGAGTGTTTATGCTGATTAAAATAGATGTACTGGCATCTATAAGATGCAAGGCAATGTCCTCCTCTTCTGAATTCAGATTATTTTTCCTAGTCACTTTTCAACTGTAAGTATCTATTATAAATAAGTTAGTTTTAAATAAACTATTTCTAAAAGCCCTAGGAAGTATATTTTTCACATTTCTTTTTATTTGCTGTGGTAAAAAAGGAAACCTCTGTCTCAGTCACTGTGATTATTAAGTCATTTCTCCACAGGTTTCCAGGGACCCTCTGCTAACTAATTTCCATTTTGAGTTGCTGATGACTATGTTCTTTCAGCTAGAGTGATGGAGTTTCTTTTCACTGGTTTTAAAATAGGGTCTTTTATAGAAGGTTTTTGCATATCACTGTTGAAGGTGCAGTATGCCATCTGTTTTCGTTAAAAGTTTCATTCAGGTCATACATGCCTGAAGACGCTTGGATGGTGAGTTCTGCCCTGAATTCCCTGAGTTTATTATTGAAGAATTGTAGTCTTCAAGTATCCCATAGAGGGGAGAGAAGTAATATTTATTATTACTAATGATCATTTCTCTATACTCAGGACATTGCACAAGACACTTTCAAATATTATTTCCATTTTCCAGATGAATAAACTGAGCACAAAATAGGTGAAGCATATTAGCTTGGGTGTAGAATGGCATGAACAGCAGAAAGTTACTAGCTTCCTCCATCACCGATGGAAATACCAGACTTTAATCCCAGGTCTATCTGACACAAATCTAGGGTGACCCGTTATTTCTGGTTTTCCCAGTGTTTTCTATTTTAGCACTGAAAGTCGTGCATCCTGTCAATGCTGAGCAATCTGGGACAGTTGGTTACCTTACCAAATCCCAGGCTCTTCTCACAGTACTACATTGTTGGTTCATGCTATGGCTTTATCTATAGATTTGCTAAATCAAGTATTTTAAAAAGATGTATTAGTATGAAGTGGATACTATTTTTAAAATATTAACCAAAAGTTTTCTCTCCTATGTTTGCTTGTACACAGTGGCCTTTCTTACAGTCAGCTAGGACATTCTGTGCTCATTATTTTCAAGGTAGGGTGTTCAACAGGGAATAGGAGTTGTTTCTTGGTCTATTTCAAGTTTAGTTCCTTTAAGAAATGGGAAAGTCTTTAATAAAGACAATAAATTTGGGGACGTATATGATGATGTATAAATAAGAATTTGCATCCCTGAAAGTTATGATGATGATGGTAGGTAAATTATTTTGGACTCTTGCTACACTGAAAACATTTTTCTAAGTGTTTTACGAGTGTTGTCTTACAATTTCCAAATGAATTGTGTACTCCTTATTTTACAGATGAGAAAACTAAGGCACAGAGAGACTAAGTAAAGTTTCTAAGTTCAAACAGATGCTAAGTGGCAAATCCAATATTCAACCTCAGGTAGTCTGGATCCAGACCCTGTGCTCTTCAGCACTGTGCCCTGCTGAATAGAAAATGATAACACTGGTTGTAGACAGAGAGGGTTGATTGGCGGGGAAGGAATGAGGAATTAGACGGCAGTCATTCCTTGAGAAGAAGCTCAATAACTACTCAATCTTTCAGGGGCTGAGCCTTGGGGAGAACAGATAAGAAAATCAAGATGTGTTTTGAGGGAATCTGCAGAAAGAATGGATTTGTGTTCCATTCCCAAGTAGACCCAAGATAGGGCAGATCCCATAGTAGAAATCACCTTGTGGTTAATCTAAGAGTTTATTCCTGAGATAACAAGGGTTAGTTAGGATTTGGTCCATCTGCACACAACACAAACCCAAAATAAAGGAGGCTCAAACCAATAAGAGAGGTTTTTGGTTTTGTTTTTATTCTTCTCAAGAAGTCTGGTTATAATAGCTCAATGATCATCAGGTAAAAAGTTTCTTTATCACCATCCTTACCAAGTTTCTTATGCTCTAAAATGGCTGCATGAGCCATCAAATTCATATTTAAAGGCAGGAATGAGGTTTAAAAAAAAGAGCAAAAGAACATGCCCTTTTTCAAAGTCCCATCTAATAACTTTCACTTACATCTCAATTGGCCAGAATTTATTTGCATTGACACATTTAGTTGCAAGGATGCAAACAAGTGTAGCCTTTTATTTGGCGCGCTGGTACTCCTAAACAAAATACAAATTCTTTAACTAAGATAAGGAGAGAATGGATATTGTGTTTGAACTAGCAGTTTCAACCAGTGGTCCCATACAGTAGCAATGGACAAAACCACTAACCTAAGGAATCCAGTGGCCCAAGAGTGGCAGAAGAAACGAAAGAGCTCAAGTTTCCCAAGAAACAGCATGACCCAGTAGTATTGGAAGGATTCCTGAAAGTCAAATGCTCCAAAATTAGCTAAAAGATATTCAGACCCAGGAGGCCAGAAGGCCAAGAGGGAGGTACAGCACAGCAGCAGTATTCTTGACAGTTGAAAATAAACACATTGAGAAATGATCTTCCCTGATATGTGATACTGTGAAAGCAAATACCTCTTAAGTCCCTGAGAATGCGACACAATGCTAGGGAAAGGGTACAGGGACCTCAGCTGGGCTGAAATTCAGTTTATTCCACGACAACAAAATGTTACGGAGAGATTAATTTCACTTGAAAAATGAAGTTACATTTCTTTCACATCTGAAATTGCAGACCAAGATTCAGAAAAATTACACATGTAAGTGAAAAAAGGGATACATCATTACATGTTAGTAACAAGATTGTGCTTAGAGCCAAATGAATATTTATGGTATCCTTTGATACAATTTGATTATATCCCAGCCTCTTCAGACCCTATGAGTGTTACTTGAAGTACTTTCGCACATAAATAAGCAATTTCGTTATGAATTAGAATGCATCTCTTTGAATTCAACTGTGCTAGGTTTCTGGGGCTGCCATGACAAAGTACCACAGAATGGTGGCTTAAACAACACAAATTCATTTTCTCATAGTTCTAGAGACTAGAAGTCTGAGATTAAGGTGTTGGCAGGGTTGGTTCCTTATGAGGCTTTTATCTTAGCTTGTAGATGGCCACCTTCTCCCTATGTCTTCCCTCTGGGTATGTCTGTGTCTTAATCGCCTCTTCTTATATCAGGATACTGATCATATTGGATTAGGGCCACTCTAATTACCTAATTTTGAGTTAATTGCCTCTTTAAAGACCCTGCCTTCAAATATGGTCCCATTCTGAGGTCCTGGGGGTTAGGACTTCAGCATATAAATTTGAAGGGGACACAATTCGATCCTTCACACCAACTTCTCACCAAAATGATCTTGTGCTTATTAGTTTTAAAAGTGACACTATTGGGTGTCACTTCAGGGCCATAGAAAGCTGCAAGGTTGTCACTGCATTCAAAGATTATTGATTGATCACCGTCTATTTGCCATACCCTCTGTTAGGAGTTGTAGGATCGTAAGACCCCAGCATTGTGCAGAGCTTCTCATTAACTGAGGTTTCCGGATATTGAAGTGTTACACAAGGCAATCTAGTCTACCTGCTCTCTTATTGAAGTTTATGCTTCTATAGATGTAGGGAAGAGTCCACATACTTAAATCATAAATGAGGTCAATGCTGTAAATAGAGCAAGTATATAATAAGTATATACGGTGTGAATAAATGTGAGAAAAAAATATTACTGCTAAAATTCCTTGTAATTGAGTCTAGTTTATGATATTTAGTAGTTGTGTAACCCTGGTTATTCATGTTACATCTTCTCTTTAAAATGGGGATAATAATTATTAATAAAGATTTGTTAAATAACATGCCATATGACAAGAGCAGTTTTTCAAGCTCTCATCATACTATATCATAGTTATTTTTGGAATCTATATTAATATTAATTATATATTGTGATTTGCAGGGAAGAGAAGCACCCTCCATTATTTCCATGCATGCTCGTTTCACTCATGAAGGCCCTACAATACATCAGAGACTTCTGCAAAGCTCTGTCTGATATTACTGTCATTGTTCTTGGCAGGATTGACGAACACAAGGATGATATTTATTTAGAGTCTATAGTGCTCCCCAATTGCTATGTAGAAGATTCTCTCTTTGTCCAATTGCCTTCAGGGAAACCGGGTTAGGGCTTTCTTATTTCTGTTTTTTGAGAAAAATTTATACCTTTTTAGGCTGTTCAAAATGTCAGAGGATTATCGGGGTAACAGATAGGGAAGAACACCTATATGTGAAGAATATTAAAAATGATTCTGTATCAGTTAGGTTTAGGTTAGCTTATACAGTGGGAAAAAAATAATACCAAATATCAGTGGCTAAAGAATGTATATCTTGTCGACATTATATGCCCAACCAACATGCAGGAAAGGTTTTTCTCCTGTAGTCATTCAGGAATCGAGAACAAGAGAGGCTTTCCTTTAACATACATATCTACCAAGAGAATGTGATAAATTGCATAAATTGCACGTTGTGTCTCAGAGTTACTGCCAGGGAGTGGCATACACGTTCGCTCACATTTCCTAGACTAAAACAAGTCACATGGTCATGCCTAACTCCTACCATGTGCCTGGAAGGAAGATGGAAAATAGTTGGTGAAATGTAACAATGTCGATCACTTTTTAATTTATTAATCCCTTCCACATAAGGAAAGCCTACCATGTATCAAGAAATGGCCTAAGCACTGAGGATATAGGAGTTTCTATAGACCTTATGTTCTAATGCTTATATAGCATGTAATGAATATGCATGTGATCGATAATATCATAGCAAGAAAGATGGATAGAGATGGTCTGTATTAGAGAAATTTCAATGGTATATAGGCTGCTCAGGAAAGGTTTCACTGAGAATGTGAAATTTTGGTTAGTTTGTGAAGTAGTTAAGAGGGTAACCAAGTCATATGGGTAACTATTTGATAATCATGCTAGATAGAGGGAACAGAATGTGCAAAGGCACTTAGGCAGAAACATGCCTGGTATTCTTGCAGAGAACTAAGGTAAGCGTAACTGGAGAAGGGTGGGCAAGGGGGAGAGTAATAGGGAGTGAGGTTAGAGAGGTAATGGGGAAGGCAAAGAACATATCATGCAGGGCCCATTAGATCATTAGGAAGACTAGGATTATGAGTGAGAGAGGAACCCACTTGTGTGTTCTGAGGAAAGGGTGACATGATCAAACATATTTTAATGGTTCAAGACTTGGGAAGGAGGCAAGGCAGAAACAGAGAGACCCGAATAAAAATCTCATTATTCGGGTCAGAAAGGATGGAGGCATTGACCAAGGTAGTAGCATTGGAAGTGACAAGAAGAGATTGGATTCTGAATACGTTTTGAACTTATGTCCAGTAAGATTTGCTAATGTCCTAGCTTTCAAATAAGGATTTTAATTGAGTCTGATATTAAAAAGTAAAGCCTGGAAAAAGATACCACTGAACTATGAGAAAACTTGCATGATGGGGACAGAATTTTCCCAAGGCAATGAGAGAAATCAAAGCAATCTAAATGTTTGTTTTCCTCCTTCATTTCTCCACCTCTTTGTGATCTCATATGACCATGTGCTTACTTCAATTTTAATCTTTATATTACTTAACTTCCTTTCTGACTAAACAGGATATCAGAGAGAGAAGCTATTTTTTTTTTTTCCTTCTCTACTCCCTTTGAAGTCTAGAACTTTGCTTAGGACAGAGCGTGTGCTCCATAGAAGGCATTAAATGAAGAGAATACCAAGAGAGGCACTAGAGGGGAAAAAGATGTCACAAAGCTGCTCCTTGGATCATAGTAAAATAGGGTAGATTGCTTTGCTTATTCTGGCTTGCACCCTTTCCTGATGGTGGTGGTATTAGAACTATTTTACATTCCTCTGTTGATGGACTTTTAGGTTGCTTCCATGTCCTGTCTATTGTAAATAGTGCTGCAATGAACATTGGGGTGCATGTGTCTTTTTGAATTATGGTTTTCTCTGGGTATATTCCCAGTAGTAAGATTGCTGGGTCATATGGTAGTTCTATTTTTAGTTTTGTAAGGAAACTCCATACTGTTCTCCAAAGTGGTTGTATCAATTTACATTCTCACCAACAGTGCAAGAGGATTCCCTTTTCTCCACACCCTCTCCAGCATTTATTGTTTGTAGATTTTTTGATGATGGCCATTCTGACTGGTGTGAGGTGCTATCACATTGTAGTTTTCATTTGCATTTCTCTAATAATTAATGATGTTGAGCATCTTTTCATGTGCCTCTTGGTCATCTGTATGTCTTCTTTGGAAAAATGTCTATTTAGGTCTTCCACCCATTTTTTATTGGGTTATTTGTTTTTTGATATTGAGCTGGATGAGCTGTTTATATATTTTGGAGATTAATCCTTTGTCAGTTGCTTCATTTGCAATTATTTTCTCCCATTCTGAAGGTTGTCTTTATTTGCAAAGCAGAAATAGGAACACAGACGTAGAGAACAAATGTATAGATTCCAAGGGGGAAGGAGCAGTAGGATGAATTGGGAGATGGGGATTGACATATATACACTATTGATACTATGTATAAAATAGATAACTAACGAGAACCTACTGTATAGCACAGGGAACTCTACTCAGTGCTATGCGGTGACCTAAATTGGAAGGAAATCCAGAAAAGAGGGGTATATGTATACCTATAGCTGATTCACTTTGCTGTACAGTAGAAACTAACATAACATTGTAAAGCAACTATACTCCAATAAAATTTAAAAAATTAAAAAAGAACTATTTTACAAACTACTGGTATTGAGCTATAGATTCTTTAATTTTTTTCTAGGTTATCTCCCATTATCCACTTTTTCCTGCAACTTATGGATAAGCCCTCAAGGGAGTACATAGTGTATTACATTGGATTTTATTGAACAAGCCTAAGAAAATCATACAATTCTATTTATCTAAAAATTTTTTCTGGATGTGAATAAGTGAAAACAGATACATTATGTATTCCCAGAATCTTAGGCCACCCTTTTATTCTTAAGTGGTATACCTTACATTTACATTACATACTAGTACATACACCAGGTAACTCATTTTTCCATAAATATTTGTGGTGTTCTGACTATGAACCAGAGACCATGGTAGACACTACGGTTACAGACACGAACAACCAAGTAATTACAAATGTGATCTGTGTTACCAAAGTGAATGTAAAAAGCCCTCTGGGAGTCTAAAATATGGTTCAGGCAGCAAAGAGCAATATTTGTAAAGTGCTTAGACCCACTTATGAATGGAAGGTTTATACCAGGGGTTGGCAAACTACAGCTTGTGGGCCAGCTGCATGTTTTTGTAAATATATTTTTTGGAATACAGCTCGATTCATTCTTTTAAGTGTTATCTGTGAGTATTTTCTTACCACAATGGCAGACTTGAATAGTTGTGATAGAAAACTTTAAGACTTGCAGGCCTAAAATATTTACTGTCTGGCCCTTTGAGGAAAATGTTGCTGACCCCTGGTCTATACAATGGTTAATAACAACCACAGAAATACTCATAACTTTTAAGTGTGATGGGCACCAAAAGCTATTCTTCCTGGCTTTATCACATAGTTTTGGCATTGGCAACAAAATTCTTAGCTGATTGGCTTATGAAAGCAAGCCCGGCAAATAAGGGCATTTTTCTATGCTGACCTGAAGGAGAGCATTGTTCCTGATGGATTACTTTTACAAGGCCAAGAGAACCTTTTAAACATGTGACTGTTGGTGTATCCCTCAATCTCAACAGTGAGAAAAACAGCACAGAAGCTATCTCCAATCCAAGTGTTGATTTATTGACACTGGAAAGTCCTGAGCTCATGTTTGCCTTGTCATGACAATAAAGTTATTGAAATTAAAGTTGAATCAAATTGACAGAAGTAAGAAGTATAGCTAAACTGGCCCAAGTACATTTTTTATTTATAGGATTCGGCATAGTGTATTATACTGGCATTTAATAAAAGCCAAAACCATTCCCAGACTGAGAAACTACCTAGGACAGAACAGTAAACTGCCCAGCAGTTGCCTACTTATCAGTTGTTTTTTTTCTTTTTAATTGAAGTATAGTTGATTTACAATGTTGTGTTAGTTTCAGCTGTATAGCAAAGTGATTCAGTTCATATATATATATATATATATATATATATATATATTCTTTTCCCTTATAGGTTATTACAAAATACTGAGTATAGTTCCCTATACTCAGTTCCCTATAGTTCCCTATACATGCAGTGACACAGAGACTATTATTACTGGGCAAAGAACAATCTCCTCCAAAATAAAATAACATTTGTGGAGGTCCTGCCCAAATCTAGGAGTTTTAAGAAAATGTCAATGACCACATTTGTGTTCTATTACTTTCATATTTCTATAGAAGAATTCCTGTTATTCTTCCCACACAAGTTTTATATTTTTATTTTTTATTTAAATTCACAATTTTGAGCTCCTTTATTCCCTTTCAGTGTTCAACCACATTTATTAAACATTCATCAGCACAATGGATTTATCAAATGAGCAGTCCCAGTAAGAATGGTAGAACAGGCCTGTTGTTTTTAAAGAGGATACAACCTAAAAGGGGAAGGAGAATAAATTCTAAAATATTTGTAAAGCAGACAATAAAACACACAGTATATACATACACTCACACAAAACATGTATAAAAGGTGTGGGAATGTGGGGTTTCCTGGAATATTGGGTTGATTATTGGTTAAAGCAGCCCAGAAGAAATTTGGTAGGAGTGAGTTTCAAGTGGAATTTGGAAGGAAAGAATTCATGACATTTGCAAGATAGATTAGATCAAGGATTTATAAACTATAGTCCAAATCTGGCTTGCTGGCTGTTTTTGTAAATAAAGTTTGATTGGAGCACAGGGATTTTCATTTGCTTTTGTATTGCTGAAGGCTGCTTTCATGCCATAATGGCAGAATTGAGTAGTTGCAACAGAGTTGGTATAGCCTGTCAACCTAAAATAATTTACAATCTGGCCTTTTAAAACATGGTTTGCTACTCTGCCTTAGAAGAGAAAGAAACTAGAGGCAGAGACACTAACTAGCAAAAAGCTCTTATATCTGTAAAATGGGACATGGATATTCATGTATTTGCCTTCCTTAAGTTATTTCTGGCACAAGTGTAGATACAAATTAAAATTAATATATAAGATCATAATCACATAATTGCTTGAGCCTTGATTCCTACTTGACAGGTAGGAATGATATCACCTACAAACAGATCTTTGAGAGGATTATATGGGGAAAGCCCCTTTCCCATGAAATGTGGCAGGGTTATTACTCTGGAGTTGGCTTCCCACTATCACTGAGTTGTGAATCTCGAGCTACCATTTTGCTGAATCAGGATTTACTTTCATAAATATTTCTAGCTTTTACAAATATTTTAGCACCTTCTTCTGATCGAGAAACTAGATTATTTTCTTCTGGACTCTTCAAGTTATCTCAAGCATAAACTGCAGTTTTAATCGGTGCATGAAATATACATGTGAAAGAGAATATAGGACATTTGGCATTACATAAAATATGTCCTAAACCAACTTAGGATTTGTTGGGAATGGAAATATACTTTGATCTTATTTTTTTTTCAAAATTTAAACCTTTAAGAGAAAACTTTAAGAGAACTACATTATCCACAAAAAATATTCTAAGTACTGTCATGTTATACAGTCTAGCTGTGAAACTGGTTCTACCTCATGTATAACGCACCAAATACCAAGCTGCAGAATTTAAAGTAATTTTAAGAATTATGGGTGGAGATGAACACATTTCTCTTTAAAGGTACTACTAAATTGAAGCTCATGCAAATATGCTGTAGACATTTACATTCTTACATTCTAATCCCCCAACTCCTGTCTAGGATCTGAAATGTGCTTCATGTTTCCAAGTACTTTTACATTGTTGGTTTTATCCCAAAATCTGGTTTGGGAGACAGTGTGAAAGTAGTTATTACCTTTCTTTTTCTGATATAAAGACTAAAGCTTAGCAGGTTAAGGGACTATTTTAGATAGACATCAGAATTGCCATTAATGCCCGGGTCCTTGGTAATTATTCTGATGTTTTTGGAAAGATAGATTTCACATTGCATAGAAACTTTTCTGAGCAAGAGAGAGAGAGAGAGTGAGAGACAGAGAGACAGAGAGGGGGGAAATTATAGGAATCACATTTACTCTCTGTTATGCTAATGGTTATTGTTCAGTATCCTTTACAAGGAACGTTCATGGATTATGCTTCTTTTCTGCAGTCACAGCAGATGTAGGACTAAATGCTTATGTTGGGAAGGACGTTACATGTTCCTCAATTCATGGAAACTTCAAGTCTAGAAAACAGAAGTCTGGTTAATATCTCTAGAGACCCACGGGGAGTGTCACGCTCCATAAAATTGTTTGTGCATTTATATACAGAGCGTGATCATCACCTCTTGGAAAGGGGACACAGGTTAAGCACCTTCCATATGCAGCAGGGAAAAACCCTTCGGCAAGGAGGTCTACCATTGGCATGCAAAAATTTTACTAGCTTTAGTTTCACTATGTCAAAAGGAATATTCACCATGCTTAATAAGAGGTATTGGGTTAATGCCATGCTGGGTTTTTTCAGCAGGGGAAGGAATGTTCAGATGCTTTGGAAAACAAGGCACCTGGAGGGTGCAGTAAAGGTCACTTACACATATTGAAAAACCAATTATTTTTATGGTTGCAAATAGAGTCTACAGCATGCCTATGGGATGTGTGTGTGTGTGTGTGTGTGAGTGAAATGAATACACACATACATTTTATGTACTTTTACTGCCACTCAGGTTTAATTTATAAAAGTGAAAAAGCAACACTATCTTGCTGCAGATGACCAGTTGATCTAGTCTTTTCAAGTCTTTTCCTCCCTTGCAGGGAGGAAGTCTTGAGAATATGGTTGTATCTGGATGTATCCTCAGAACCCCTGATTTGTTTGCCAATTTGATTTTTCTTTCCATTAATTTTTTATACAATTACTCTGAATAGGCAACTAAGATGGACTAAATGACAAGCCATGGATTTCATGTTCAAAGTATTCTCATTTTAAAGATTCAGGGAATATGGGAGATCCTCTTGTCTCAGTGAGAATACATTTTTGAAAGCATCTGTTAAGGGATTATGGTCAAATTCCAAAATCAACTTAAAGATATATATATTTCCATTCAGAAAAACTCATCTCTTTGACCAGCCTACATGATGCTTATCATTTCCATCCAGAGCATTATCATTTTTTAGGTTGTAGCATTTTTTTTAGAATGCCTAACAGTACACAGCTTCTATAAAGTCAAGACATTAATAGTTGTGTGTTTGTGGACATTACTGAGTAAACTAGTGTATCTACATAGTTTGTCCACTAAAGGAAATTGCATGGCAGGTAAATTTTGATCGATAGTAGGGAGGATTCACTTACTTGAGCACTCATTTTTCTCAAGCATTCCTTTTTTCTTTATTAAACATGGTTTATTAACTTTCCACTGTGCAGGTTGAATGTCCATAGGAAATGTTAATTGTTAATCTTAAGTCTGATGAAGACAATGGCACCACATGAGACATCCCGGTGCACAAAGCATAGAAGAAGGAGGAAGTTAGAGGAAAGAATGTTGAGATCCATGAAGAGAAAAATCATATTAATCATAAAGTCAAAGTCGAGTCCCACTTCAGCCTTGATCCTGACCACTGCCTGAATCACTGGGATAGCCAAAGTGGCAGAGGAGACTGTTGGGTGTCGTGAAATAGTTTTCGTGGTAGAGAAGCACCCAATGCCGCACGGTTGCCTGCCCGGGAACACACGTCAGGGCTTCTTGCCTGGCGACTGCCTGCAATGGTCCTTTAATACCCCTTTAGGGTTCTAGGTCACAGATCCTGGGCCAGGATCTTAATGTTAAAACCAATAAGATGATTATTAAAGAAAAAAGAAAAAGACCATTAAAGGAAATACAGAGGTCCTGCAGACCACATTCTTCTGAGTCAAAGCCATGATTCTTACAGTGGCCTACAAGATTCTTACCGACTTGACTTACATGGCCCAACCTCTCTAGCCACCCCCCCCCAATGCCTCTCTGAACTCAGCTCTCTCTCCACCCACTACAGGGTAAGCTCTAAGAAGTCAGGAGATGGGGGTGTCCGCAATATCTAAAACAGTGCCTGGCAAAGAGTAGGCACTCAGTACATGATTTTTTAAAGCAATGCATGAACAGTTGATGGGTTTAACTGCTTTAAATCATAACCTCTCAGAGCCTCAGATCTCTCATTTATACTGATAAGAACCACACTGCCTACCTTTCAGAGAAGCTGAGAGAATAAAAAAGGATAATACACATAAAGGATCCGGCAGAGTGTCCCACACAGTTGGTACTCAATATACTTTTGTTTTGTTTCCTGTCCTCTTTTATTCTTCTAAATGCAATAGTAGTAGTTAATATTTGTTGTATTGTTACCATATGCCAGGCTCAATGCTGAGCACTTTACAAGCATTGTCTCATTGCATTTTCTCAACCCTGTGAGCTAGGACCTTGTATTACTCCCATTTTATAGATGAAGATTAGAAAAGTTAAATTATTTTTCTAAGATCACAGAGTGAGTCAGCAGTCAAACCAGGATGCAAATTAGGTTTACCTGACACCATAATCCCACACTTTTCCATGACACTACACTGCAAGTGGGGTAAGGAATACTTAATTGCACTCTTGAGCTTGAATCACACTGTAGATAGATGACTAATATATTGTCCAGGCTCCAATACTGGGGTATAAGGGTGTTGCTTACCAGTGGACAGCATAGTTCATTTCCATGTGTTTTTGTTTGTTTAATCTCAGGAAAATTTAAATAGCCCAGCTAACTTGACTAATTTGCCTGGACCATGCTTGTAAAACTCCATCCCTGACTCTAAAGCATTGATTTGAAGGTCTTCATATGCATAAAATAGATTTGTTATCTTCCACTGATTAATTACTTGCAAGGAGCTATAATATAAAATTATATTTACACATATTATATTGCATATAGCATATTTTTAAATTCTCAAACCAACCCTATTACATAAGCATTATTATCCCCATTTCACCACCAAGGTCATGAAGAAATGAGAACATTTGACTGAAGTCACACAGCTATTAAGTGGCAAAGCCCTTAATAAATTATGGAATCTGAATTTCAGCAATTGATTTTCATAGGAGTTAACATAACTCAAGAACTTAATTCAGTCTAACTCCAAAGTCTGTGCTCTTGACCATTATATTAAACTATAAAGTACTATATAAATGTGAGAATTTATTATGCCTCTTCTTATACCATTATTCCACATGGAAATTTCTTCTCTGGAATGCCTTCATAAGAACTCTAAGTTCCCATTTAGAGAAACCCTCTTTGCAATCAATTATTCAAGGAAATGAATTGGCAATTGCTCTCACCAGTATCCAAAAACAAAGGCCAAAAATGACTTTGACATGACAACCCAAATACACATCAAGTGTCTATCTGACCACTTTGCCTGAATGGAGAGGCCCTTAGCTATGAAGTAGCAGGCAGTTCAGACAAAGCATTTAAATGGGCTGTCTAAAACCCAAAGCTGTCAATCTTCCCAAAGTGATGTGCCAAGCTTCTGACTTCTTCCTGGGCAGAGGGGAAGGTTCCATGCTTTTTCTTCATTGCTAATGTTCTCAGTTGCCAAGGATGCATGCCTGCCAGCCGCCAGATCAACCTCTGGTTGAGATTCGAGGTAGAGACCACTTCCCTGGAGTAAATTAGGCATCTGGAGAAACAGCATTAATTTTGTTAAGTTGCTCAAAAATAAGTTAGGGGCACTTCAGCATCCCATACACTGCTTATGTGATCAGTCAGCTGCATCTTACAGCCGATGTTATCGTTTTCTTAAAAAAACTTCCTGACATAGTTGGAAGACTTCTTGCTTCTCCTCCATGATAATTTGCTATGTTACAGTCTCCAAATGAATTACTCAATCCCACGTTCTCTGAGTTTAGAAAAACTTCAGTTCCTTGTTGAGCTTAGTATGACTCCTAAACTTATTCATCAATATCTGTTTCAGTCTTGTAATACATGTCACCTTTATGGGATGTGTTCGCTTGCATAGACACTAGTCCACCACACACACACACACACACACACACACACACACACACACACACAGGCTTCTACATTGTGTCTCACAGCCCCATCACAGAACAGTATTACTTCTTCAGGGTATACCAACAGCAAGGTCAAAGACATGATAAAGTGACATAAAACTGTAGGCCACCAGGTTCATGATAGCATCCAAAAGTTTGGCAGGAGGGCATCATTAATATTTGAGAAGATTCCCTGCTTTTTGGCAGGAATTCTGCCCACAGCTTTCCTATTACCATGCTTTATGGCTGGAGGGAAGCTGGTTTCTCAATTGTCAGTACCTTGTCTGACTGAAATCTTATTCTCCCAGACAAATTACAAAGGGATCTATACAACTTTACCCAGACTCCAACTTAGCCACGAGATTAATATGAAAAAAGGGTCCTCCTTCAAGTCTTCTTTGAGTTCTTCTGAGAGTTTTCTTCATTATGTCTTCCAAATGCTCTGCTTTGCTAATGGAACATTAAACAGTATTCTTACCAGGAGTTGTGGGATGGAAGTTCCAACTGAATCTTCTCAGAAGAAAGATCTGGACTGTGACATTGCATTAGGGAATGGGAGGCAACTACCCCCCATGACACATCCTTCTTAATCTCTGCTTGCTATACGTTGAAATACAATTAATGTAACTTGAGCTGAGAAGAACTGTATCTTAACTTAATAAACAAAACCTTCACAGCATCTCTTCAGTTTTATGATTTGTGCCTTCTGGGCAAAAGCCCCAAACATCAATAGGGAAATTTTCTGAGGAAATTATATTGTTTGGAAATACTTTAAATCTTTTTCTGAGGCCCTACGAGGTCCTATTTGGGATGGCTTGTGGCTTAAGAATGTCCTTGACTTATTGTTGCATGAAAGGTGCCTCAGACTTCTCCCATCAGAGAAGACATTTTCCTACTTTACGTGCCTCTTTACCATAAATATGTTTTTAGTGAAAACCTATGGGCTGATACTCCAGTTATTCTAAATTTGTAACATGTTGGTAGAAAACATTTTTCCCTTGTGATATTTATGGTTTAATTTGAAAATCAGACACAAAAGTATATTCTACATTAACATTACATAAACACTTACCAAAAAAATCTCTTGAGATACCATCATAACAAGTACCCATCATTCTATGATTAAAAGCCCTAACACATACGTATCATGTTTTAAAATTAAGAAGTTACATATAATAGCTCGTTGAATTTTCCAGTTAACTTTGAGTATAGATAAAACATTTGTTAATCATATAAAACACATAAAAATCCTGAGGAATATAGGGCTTATAATAATGATCATATTATGTTTCTACCAATGTCTTATCATTAAGAAGATTGTTATGATAATAAAACTTTTTTTCACAGGAGAAAACAAGATGCGTGATGGTAATAGTAAGCAAGCCAAAATGTCTTTGACAGTCATCATGCCAATCTAAGATTTTTTTTCTAGATTGTTGGCATCCATTCAACTATAAACACCTTAGGACCAGGACTAGTTAGGCTCTCTCTCAAAGCACAAAATTTAAGGAAGCTCCAAAAATGCAGTAATCAAGGTAAATAACATTTTTCAAAATTTTATTTTACTGAATTATAGTTGATTTACAGTGTTGTGTTAGTTTATGGTGTACAGCAAAGTGTTTCAGTTGCACATATATATAACTGTTTGCATCTGCTAATCCCAAACCCCCAATCCATCCATCCTCCCAACCCTTGTAGATAAATAACATTTTAAGATGAAATTTTAAAAAATAAAAATTATGGTACAGCCATTATCAAAAACAGTATAGAGATTCCTCAAAAAATTAAAAACAGAACTGTGATCCAGCAATCCCACTTCTGAGTATATACCCAAGGAAAATGAAAAGAGATGTCTGCATTCTCATGTCCATCACAGCATATACACAATATCCAACCTATGGAAACAATCTAAGTGTCTGTCAACAGAAGAATGGATAAAGAAAATGTTATACACACACACACACACACACACACACACACACACAAAATGGAATATTATTCAGCCATGGGACACAAAGAAAGCCTGCCATTTGCAACAACATGGATGGATCATAAGGGCATTATACTAAGTCAAATAATTCAGACAAAGAAAAACAAATAATGCATGATACCACTTACATGTAGAATCGAAAAACGCTAAACTCATAGACGCAGAGACAAGAATGGTAGTTACCATGGGCTGCGAAATGGGGGAAATGTAGAGATGTTGGTCAAAGAGTACAACTTTCAGTTTTACGATGAGTCAGTTCTGCGGATCTAAGGTAAAACATGGTGATTATACTTAATAAAACTGTAGTGTATTCTTGAAAGATGGTAAGAGAGTAGATCTTGAATGTTCTCAGCACAGAGAAGAAATGGTAGTGTGTGACCTGATGGAAGTATTAGCTAATGCTCTGGAGATAATCGTTTTGCAACATATATCAAATCAACATGTTGTACACTTTGAACTTACACAATATATATTATATGTCAATTATATCTCAATAAAGCTGGAAAATGTATTTACAGAGCAAAAATTGTAACAATTAATGAAAAAATACATAATGAACAAAATATCAAAATTTTAAATCAAGACAGGGTTAGTATTACAGATTTTTCCTTGACTCCTGCATTTCTTAATAGGTCAATGGCAATTATTGACCTATATTATTTGCATAATAATATTTTTGGCCTTGATGTTGCACTAATTTTTAAACGTTAACTCACTTTAATATGTGGCTGTCTCTTTCTACCTGGATGGTAAGCTACTAGAATTCAGGAACTCTGAGTGCATTTATCCACTGCAATAGATTATTGATCATTGAGGACTATCTAGCTCTATTTAAAACCACATTTGGATAAGGAAAAGAACATCCCTCTTCTTAAGAGGCTATTGATTGAAATGGAAAAGGTCGAGGTAGCAAGGTATAGGGAAAAGAGCAGTGGTTTGATTATTAGTTCTACCTGTATAATCAGGCAAGTTACCTAACTTCTCTGGGCCTCCATTTCCTCCCCTTTATAATATGAGCATTTGAATATTCACCTTGCTGGTGACTGAGGATTAAATGAGATAACCAATGTGAAATGCTCAACCCATTGCAGACACTGAGAAATTCTTTTGCCTAGCTATTTAGCATCCTCTCCAGCCCATCTCGGGGTAATTTAAACTTTCATCTCCAAGATGACAACCAATAGGTGATCATTCTTGTCTACAGAGCATCTTTGCAATGTGTGAACTCAAGTGCTAGCTCTGCCTTCCCACCTGTTTTGACCCTGGGCTACATCCCTTCCCTGGTTATGTAACCTGGGGCATACACCAGATGGCAGTATTCCATTGAGGACAGGGTACTTCTGGCCTTTTGGCTCGCTGACCAAGTGACCAGTTGCTTTACCATATCTGTGCGCATGTTACAGGTCAAGAGCATTAGCCTTGGGGTCTGGTTGATGTTCAATGTAAAAATAAACGCTGGAAAAATCTCTGTACACATTCTATTCCCTTTCAACCACAAAGTGTTTTCTTTCCAAGGTCATGTGGAAGAGGGACATATGTGATGTTGGAGTAAACATACACTTCAAATAGATTTTTGTCAATATTTACATCTCCTTGCACTTTAATCAGTACATAACAATCCCTTACAGTATATCTGACCCACACCTCCTCCAGGGACCAGGGCTACAGGTGTGAGTGATGCAAGTCTGCTCCCTTCAAGGAGCTCACGGTGTAGTAGAAGAGACAGAGTTTTATACAACTAATACTATTACAGTGTGATCATTGTTATGCGATTTCACCCAGATGGAGTCACAGTTTTTTATCTTTTGGAATAGATTTTTATCTATTCCAAAAGATAAAAGTCTGTCTTGGAGCTAATCATTCCACAGGTTGTACTACGTTCACGTGCCTTCAGCTAAGCGCTCTCAAATCTCACGGATGCCTGGTGTTCTCCATTTAAAAATACAATGAAGGTTGCTATCTTATTCATCATGTAAATGACTTAGGAGGCTTTCATCATAGCCAGCTTTCAATACGAAGAACGAGTGTACCCAAATAGTTTCTGGTACCTCTGTTAATTTATCCTACAAACACTCGCCACAGGGTTCCAGGTACTGCGTGTGGGGAAATACAAACATGAATGAACTATAGTTATTGGCCCTGAAGGCTATGCGTCTAACAAAGGGTTAAAAGTTGGTTAAGATCTGAGGTTCTGCCAAAGTGGTGTGGAGTATGCTCTGAGTATATGAGTATGTGGTAGTGTTTATATACACATGCAGTTTTCGGTTGTGTTGCTACTTTTGGTGAGATTCATGAACTCACAGCTGAGTCACATACATGAGGGGGGTGTGTGTGTTTGTATGTGTATGTGAGTGTTGTCCCTTGATGTGTGATTGTGGCTGCTGAGATTAAAGACCACCTCTCTGTGTAGTACTCAAGACACACGTACCTTCTAGCATTGCCAAACTGGCAAAATGATAACTGGAGTCAGTTTCTCCTGGGTCACATTTCATTCCCTTTTCCCCCTTATCCACTCCCTTCCTATCTCTGTCCTGAGCCACCCTGCCTCTGACCAGCAGCAGTCATACACTCTCCTGTGACCTCTAAGGACTCACAGGAATCTGATTTTCCTACAGACCCGCCAGCTGGGGACTTGGGAATCTGATCCACTCCTGGATCCTTCACAGGATCGGCAGTGGCATTTCAGAATAGGTGCCACACAGATCCCCGCCCCAACGTGCACAAGGACACACTTAACAAGGTTTTAAAGACCAGCTCCAGCCCTTGAGAAGGCTTGCTGTCCCCAGGAATTTTGCTGCCAACACCAACGGAAGCTAAGCAAGGAGGCAGCTCACTGGGTTGCCTGGCCAAGTAGAGCCCAAAGGTGCCTGTCAGAGCTGTGCATGGCCCACAGATCAAAGTTCAAGTTCAGCTGGATCATTAGCTGAGATTTAGATGAAAAGGGTTAGTGTTGATATCATGCTATCCCCTTTGTACAAGAGGAAAGCAATAAAATAGTCTCTGATTTCCTGAATTATCTGTGGCTTATTGGAACTGCCATCTGCTTTTTATGGCTGTTGGTGTTGCTTTGGGAGGCATCATAGTGACTATCTGTCCCTTCCTATGATTCAGATCCTATGATCTGAGACTGACCCTGGGAATTTGCTTTTTTTAAGAAAAGTACATCATGAGTTTCTTATGCAGCCCAACCGCTGAAAGTTTCCTCCTAACATAATACACTGTGATTCTATTATTTCCAGGACACAAAAAGGTAAGGGTATGATACAAGGAGAGATATGAAGAGGAGAGCAAGGTTAAGATTAGAACTTGAGTCTCCTGATACCTCGTCAGCTGCCTTCTCTTGCTCTGCCCGCTCTGCACAGAACAAGAGCCCAGCACGTGGTTCAAATGAGGGATGACAATTGGGTTTGGCATGAAAAAGGCAGATGGGTGCTTACAAAGCTTCCACGGGGTTCCAAAAATTTTAAAAGTCATTGTTTAGAGCTGCAAAAAGAGAACCAAAGGAAAGGGGAGTCTGACCTCTAGAAATGAGACAACACAATACAAATTTCTCAAAAGGAAGGGAGATATTAAAGGATAAATAAGGGGGTAGGCCCTTAGTTGAATCAGGTTATGAGTGTTGTGAAGAGAAGCTATGTTCAGTCTATAAAGCAAGTCACAGGACCTGAGCCATTGACCAAACAGAGCAAGTTCTGGGGAAGGATGATGGCCCCAAGGAGGGAAGGGGAGCCATGTAGGTGGGTAGGTGTCCTAAAGGCAGCAGTGAACTCTAGTATGACCCACCCAGGTCACCCACTGCTCCCACCTTGAAAAGGATACCTCCGGGTCGCTTTAGAGATGACATAAGGCCAAAGAGTAATCATAACAACTATGAGTTATTATGCTTGTGTGCTGTGCCAGGCACAGGTCTCTTGCTAGCATGTTCCTTTGCAGAAGGAGAAATGATTTACTGTGAAGATGGTGATGGTCACACTCCGGGGCCCTCACTTGCCCAGGCTCCATAAGTGGTCCTGGCGGGGGGCGCCTAGAAACGTGTTCACATAGTCACATGTTTTCTAACAATTATAAAGTCGAATATTTTTCTTTTCTTATTCACACAGAATTAGGCTCTGAAGCCCACAGAATCTGTGTCCACCTTGGTAAGGTAGGTCTTGATGGTTCTTCTCATATTGATGCTGCCCCTAGCCAGCTGTGCCACCTTAGACAAATGGCATTCTCACTGAGCCTCACTCTTCTCATCTGTAAACTGAACCTATCTGCCCCATCCAACTTTACAGAGGAACTCAGAGGATTAAATTACATCATAGTGATGGGGAATTCTGAGACGTGAGCATAAATCACTGTTGTACTTAAGGACTCTGGAAATTGTCAAAATATATGGAAAGAAATACTTAGTCTCAAATATAAAATAATATTCTCTACTGGAATTATTGATGTACATGTAAAGCCCCACTCAGCTGTACACTTGGATGGGCCTGGGTCTAGCTCTGGAACGGAACACTTCTTGACAGAAAGGTCTTTAACATTCATTTACCTAAACGCAACCAGATCCCGGCGTCACCCCACGAACAGTAATCTTCCCCACTTCAAAGACTGCTTTACCAACCTCCCTGGGGACCAGAGGCAGTCCACACAGAGAAAAATTAGAAATGAAATAGTCTGTTCTATGTGCATTGCACAAATTGCTTATGGCCCAGGACCAAGAAGGAAGTCACTGCCCATAAAGCCACTCTCAGGTCATCAAAGCCCTTTTCACATGTGTAGTGAGGTTAAAGCAGATATCCCAACCTTGCTCAGCGGACGGAATATCATTTGGCCTTCTTCAGTGCTGTGCATTGAAGATACAGAAACACTTTAAAGGAAATGTCTTCTCCCAGTGTGAACCTGCTCAGTGTACAGCTGTTTCAATCTGCCCACGTCCCCACGGATTCCTTTCTCTTGCCTGTAGAATGTTCACCCTTGAAGGAAAGGATTCTTCGTATAACTGATGAACTCTCCTTTTCCCTTGGCTTCTACCTTCTCTTTCGGAAAGGCCTGCAGGTCACCCCCAATAGAACGCCAAGCACATCTGTGCTGAGATAAAGGAGCGAGGAGGACACAAAGAAACTGGTGGTAAATAAGAAAGAAATAAAGTATAAAACATAAGATGTACTGAGTTCCTATAATGCAGCAATACTTCATGCACATCTTCTCATTTAATCCCTACTGGCAGAGTGGGAGGAAGATATTATAATGCCGGTATTGCAGAAGAGAAATTGGCGTCTCAGGGATGGGAAGTAACTTTCTGAAGGTCAACAATGAATGAGATAAAAAGCCAATGTTAGACCCTGGTCTTTGGAATTCAAAGCCCATGCACTATTTCCTCTACTCTGCCTCCTCTTTTAAAGGAAAGAAAGAAAGGGAAAAAAGATGGTATTTTCTTGCCCTCAGAATTACAAATTGGATTCTACCAAGTGAAATGCAATGCCATCGGATTGCATGATCACTTCTTTGTTTTTAATTCCACATAATCACGGTGGCTGTAGCTTTTAATCACCTGAATGGCCACAGCATACATTGCTGGTTCCACACCAATCTCTAGAGCCCGGACACCTTCTAACGCAAGCCAGTGTGACTCCCAGGCTTTGAAAAGTGCGTTGACTCCCCTTGATGGGGACTGTTGGTCAGGTTCACCATCAAGAAGTCCGTGCCCAGATGAGGATGCTCTCAGCTGCAACGGAACAGCAGTATTGCCACTTCAGCCTCCACACAGAGCTTTCTTTGTGTGGTTCCATGGCTCCCTTGTCAGTAATGAAATGGCCATGTGTGTGGTACTGTGGAGGGATCTAGACAGTAGGCAGGCAGGCCAGCTGCATTGGAACGTTTGGAGTAGTTGGGGTTTATGAGTAAAGCTCTCAAAGAGTGTGGTTATTTTCTCTGAAGTGGGCCATAGTGAGTCCATCCTGGTTTAAGGGGCAGTGCCAGAGCCCTCTTGTCCCTTTGACTTGTGTGTTTTTGGGGAATGCTAAATGAATATTTCATGGTTACCTATACAGAACTGGATTTGTTCCCTCTGCTTTTATTCACCCATCCATTCTTGTCATAAATATTTATTGAGCAACTACTATAATCCATGCACTATGCTAGGAACATGGGAAACAAAGATGAATAAAGCATAATCTGTGCTCTCAGTAACTTACAGTTCAGATAGGGAGGTATGCACATAAATGAAGGTGAGCGGTATTCTGTGTATTACAACAGAAGTATATTTAGAGCTTAAAGGAAAATGTGGTCAATAGAAGCTGGGAAGGTGAAAGAGAGGAGTATTCAGAAAAAACTTTATGGAAGAGGTTTTCCTTGCGAGACAGCGTTTTTAGCAGGAAGAATAAAGGCTGTTGAATTAGAGCAACAAGAAATTAAATCCTAGTTCTGCTGACCCTGAGGTATGTAATCATGATCTTTATTTTACCTTTTTCTGAGCCTCATCTGTAAAGTGAGGATCACACTACCGGCACCCACCTCAGAGAGTTGTGAACATTGAATGAGATTCATGTTAGACGATTCAAAGTGAGATTTTAATAGTTGGATATAATATAGTAATTTTCCAAGGAGAGAGTGTCTCTGGGTCAGATGGGTGATTTTCCCAGTCATGCTGTCTGAACTTTGGTATGTGAATGCTTCCTTTTACCAATCTAAGATGTGCCAAGAGCAGAGAACCTTGACCTTAAAGATTAGAAATGTGAGCTGACAAAAGAAAGACCTTAGCAACACCCAGGCACACATGGTGGAAGGCGATGCCCATTGTCCCCTGGAGCAATGATGATGTAGTTTACAACACAAAAGAGTATGTTAGCCTTTACCCCATGCTGTCCTCTGGAACAATGAGAGTGTCAGATATTCATATTTGTATATGGAGGCCTGACAAAAGGCAAGCAGACATGACTTATTCTGCAATCTTTGTCTTTTCTGCTTAGTCAATTTTCTGCTATATTTGGGAAGCAGAGGCAGCTTAATAGACATATAAACTACTCATCAAATATAACAGTGATTATTATTACTGCATCAGTAATGGTGCTATAGTGCAAGCAAAAAACGCTGGCTCTGACTTATTAAGAAAAAGAGTGTATTAAAAGCTGTTGGGTTGCCCACAGAAAGCAGGCTGAGGAATCAGACTAAATGCTAATCTTTTAGGAAATTCTCTAATGAGAAAAGCAAGGACATGCTGGTGCCACGATGGAACATTAGGTGCCATTGTCCTCTTGGAACTTGCCATTTCTAAGGAACTTGAATTTACTACAAATACCTCCAGCACCAAGGCCTCCTCTTTGCCAGGAATTCAACAGATAGCCATTGCTACTGCCACCACCATTAGAGAGGAAAGGAATTCTCCAACCCCTCCTTTCTGCATCACTAGGTCGTTAAGTACTTCCATTGGTAGAGCCATGCACTAGCTATAAGAGAAATTGGGTGAGTTTGACATTTTATTTAGAGAAAGTAGAATCTATAATACAAGGAATTTCCAAGCTTAGAAGAAAATATGGAGAAGATGCCATTGGACCACAAACAGGACAAATATCCACTCTAATAATTATTGTCACCATCGTTATTGCATCTCGTAATTCCATATAGGTATTTATTGATGCATTAACAAGTGTGAGGCATTATGTGGAAGAATAATTAGAAATAAAGCCTAGGACACTTGCCCTCAGCTTTCACTTGGAAATAATAAGGCATATATCCCAAATATAGAAAATCGAATTCTGTTAAAGGAAGAGTTTGATGTATGCGTGAGTGTTAGAAAGGGCTTCATTTTGCCATTTAGGAAAAAATGGAGTCTTAAAAGACTTGTAGGATTTGATTAGGAATCCTTTCTTCATCCAGTAAGTTAGAACAGTGGTTCTCAAACTTTCATGTGCATCAGAATCACCTGGAGAACTTGTTAAAACAGAGTGTAGAACTTGCCCCCAGGATTAATGAGGAGGAGGGGCAGAAATTAGCATTTGTACCAAGTTCCCAATAGTAGTCTGAGGACTACATTTTGCATACCACTGAGTTAGAGAAACCTTCAGGACTGGGGGCAAGGAAGAAAGAATAAGCCAGTGGGATTCAATGGTAAAGATGGTAGCTACTTATGGAAGAGAATTTGTGTGTAAGGGAAACATCGTGAACAACGGTGAAAAAGTAAATTTAGACCAAGCATTCAGGGGTGGATTGTACTAGAATTCCCTCCTGTGGGTGCATGGATTTAATGCTATAGGCAGGAGAAAATGCTAGAAGACCTTTGGGCAGTTTACCCCAAATAACTTGTAATAAAGACAATATTGTCCTGGATATTTTGCTAAGTGCTGGGAATAACAAAGAAATTTGATTTTTTTTTTCAATAAGGTAAATCATTCAGTTATTCTCAAGAGAAGGAAACACCAGTCCTATTGTGGTCTTGTATGGTGACATCCCAAAGGGGAATGAAAGGCCAAAGTAAATGACATTTGAGGGGAAATCCATAAGATGTCCAAATAGAGACCACTTTCGTTATTACTAGTTTGCTGTGTGAGCTTGGGCATGCTGTGTAACCTCTCTGATTTTTCAATTTCATTAGCTAAAAGCAAATGATCTTTAAGGATCTGCCTCTCTGTGATGGTACATAAGTCTATGATTAGATGGAAGGCTGAAAAAGAGAGACAGCTCAAAGGCGATTTCGACATGAAAAGACTGGAGAACTGGGGAAATCATGAATCTAGTGACAAAAATAGAAATAACGTCAATCAAGAGTTTTCATCTCCAACTCGAAAATACTATGACCTTGCCTCAAAGTGGAACAACAATAACAAAAAACTAGTGCATCAGGACATCTTTGTTGAAAAAGTTACATTCAATTTTGGAGGTTAAGAATAGATAACATATTGGGAGGCAACAGATATGCATATAGATGAATCCTAAGTTAATGCAAACCTATTAGTTTATTTATGTTATTAATATGATACCCTAGAGGATATAAACCAATTAAAAACCCATTTCAATTATTAATTGAGTCCCGTAATTGAAGTGACATAATAAATTAATTAAAATGTCCTCAGCTCTATTCACTAAGGAAAACACCTAAGTCACGGAATGGATTGGACAAACAGATCGGTATTAAAATCTTCAACTGGATCCTATCCTACTTCACATAGATGTAGTAGCCAAATCCACAGTGGGGAGGTGTTTGAATAAGACCAGGAGGAGAGTGATACAGAGATGGATATCCCACTTTGTTCTGTGGATGTCGTTTCACAGACATGCCAATTAAATGCTTCAGGCCTCAGTTTACTTAAATATAATATGAGATCATTGAATAAAATAATTTAAAATGTTCATCTCTTGTTCTGGCCATTATAACTCATGATAAATACATGGGCCAAAAACGTCAATCCTAAAATTCTCAGTGTTGATGAATCATTAATCGAGAATTTACTGAGCACTCTAAACCTAATCTGTGCTCACAGATAAAGGCTCTGAAGATAAAAAGACACAGTTCTTGCTCTCAAGCAGCTCACGATCTCAAGGTGTCAGAAATAGATGTTAAATCTGTGAGAGTGGGGGGTGAATGAAAGTATGCACTTGGTGTCCAAGTAACCTGGCCTCAAGTCACAGCTCTGCACGTGGATGGCCCTTAGCTCTCTGTTTCTTCAAGTAAAAGTGGGAATAATAACATCTCAGAGTGTGAGTATGTTAATTAAATAAGATAGATGTAAAGATTATACAGCATACCTGGTAGATGGTAGGCACTCAATACAGGCGTTTACTTTCCCATATCTTTTCTAAATAAATAAAGATGTCTTGGCCCTCCTTGGAAGTCTTTGGACAACATCACATAGGTGAAGGAAAGTGTTCTTTCCTGTTGCTTTGTGCAGAAGTATTTACAAGTATTTAGGAGGGTACGAAACAGCAGATGGTTTTAATGCTCAGTGTTCAGCAGATTAAAATGAGCTCTGGTAGAAGAGGAAAACAATTTTTTTACTGTATAATTGAGAAATATACCATGTATATCAAAGAGAGTATATAAATATGTATATAGTACATTTTAGAGCACATTAATAAAAATAAATAAACACCCCGTACCTAGCACCAAGTTTAAGAATTACCTGGAAAACACCTACATGTCCTTCTACTAACATTTTATTTCACCACCATCAGAGGTACCTGAATTTTTTGTGCTAAGAATGCCATAACTTTGTCTTAACATTTGTATCACATGTGTATTTATCCCTAAAATATGCATTGTTTGGTTTTATCTGGTTTTAAACATTATGTAAGTGGAAAAATATTCTATATTCTATGATGACTTGCTTCTTTCACGCAACATAGGATTTTGAGATTGATCTATACTGTATTAATTCATCTTCACTTTTGTATTCCATTGAACGAATAGTCTCCACTATTTATGTGTTTCACTATAAATAATATTTTCTATTAAGTGCAACGCTGCTACAGATGTTCTTTTATATCTCTTCTGGTAACCATATAGAAAAGTTTCTCAAGGCTATATATCCTGGAAAGCTGAATTGCTAGATCATCAGATATTCTCAAGCTTATTAAACATGCCAAAATTGTTTTCCAAAGTCATTGTTTCAGTTTGGACCCCCACTTGCAGTGAATACTTCACTTGCTTAAAAGTATTTGATATTTTCAGATGTTGCAGTGTTAGAAAAGTGATGGTTTTATTTAGCTGTTCTATGATTTCTAATAAAGTTGAGAATATTTTCATATAATTTTGGGTCCGTTTGTGTTTTCACTATTCTGAAATGTTCGTTTGGATGTTTCATTCATTTTTATATTTGATTGTTTGTCTTTTTCTTCTTGATTTTAAAAATAGGTTATCAATTTATTATACTAACCCTTGTCTGGTTTTACATATTGCAAATAGCATTTTCAAGTCTGTACTTTCTCTTTTCAATCTTTATATGGCATCTTTGGAGAAACAAAACAATTTTAATTTAGCTTTTCTTTTTATGGTTTTATTTTTTAATTAATTTTTGTTGGAGTATAGTTGCTTTACAACGTTGTTAGTTTCTGCTGTACAGCAAAGTAAATCAGTTATACGTATAAATATATCCACTCTTTTAGATTTCTTTCCCATTTGGGTCACCACAGATCAGTAGGGTTCCCTGTGCTAAACAGTACGATCTCATTAGTTATCTATTTTATACTTAGTAGTGCATATATGTCAATCCCAATCTCCCAATTCGTCCCACCCTCTCTTTCCCCTCCTTGGTAGCCATAAGTTTGCTCCCTACATCTGTGATTCTATTTTTGCTTTGCCAAATCATCTGCATCACTTTTCTAGATTCCACATATAAGCGATATTATATGATATTTGTTTTTCTCTTTCTGACCTACTTCACACTGTATGACAACCTCTCGTTCCATCCATGTCTAGGCAATTGGCACTATTTCATTCCTTTTTATGGCTGAGTAATAGTCCATTGTATATATGAGCTACATCTTCTTTATCCATTCCTCTATTGATGGACATTTAGGTTGCTTCCATGTCCTGGCTATTGTAAATAGTGCTGCAATGAATATCGGGGTGCACACATCCTTTCAAATTATGGTTTTCTCCAGATATATGCCTAGGAGTGAGATTGCTGGGTCATATGGTAGCTCTATTTTTAGTTTTTTGAGGAACCTCCATACTGTTCTCCATAGTGTTTGTACCAGTTTATATTGCCACCGATGGTTTAAGAAGGTTCCCTTTTCTTCACAGCCTCTCCAGCATTCATTGTTTGTAGATTTTTTTTGATGATGGCCATTCTGACCAGTGTAAGGTTATACCTCATTGTAGTTTTGATTTGCATTTCTCTAATAATTAGTGATGTTGAGCATCTCTTCATGTGTTTGTTGGCCATCTGTATGTCTGCTTTGGAGAAATGTCTATTTAGATCTCCTTCCCATTTTTTTCAGATTCAATGCAATCCCTACCAAATTACCAATGGCATTTTTCACAGAATTAGAACAAAAAAATTCACAATTTGTATGGAAACACAAAAGACCCCAAATAGCCAAAGCAATCTTGAGAAAGAAAAATGGAGCTGGAGGAATTAGGCTCCCTGACTTCAGACTATACTACAAATCTACAGTAATCAAGAGAGTACAGTACTGGAACAAAAACAGAAATATAGATTGATGGAACAGGATAGAAATCCCAGAGATAAGCCCAGGCACATATGGTCACCTTATCTTTGATAGAGGAGGTAAGAATATACAATGGAGAAAAAACAGCCTCTTCAAGAAGTGGTGCTGGGAAAACTGGACAGCTACATGTGAAAGAATGAAGCTAGAACACTCCCTAACACCATACACAAAAATAAACTCCTTTATGGTTTTAGTCTTTTATCTTTTTAAATTAACTTTTTTCTAAGTTTAAAATCACAAAGACTTTATACTAACTTTCCTTTGTAAAGTTGGATATCCATGTTAAATACTAGATCTATCTGGAATTCTGTTTTGTATAAAACATTAGATAAAGATCCATTTTTTTTCTTTTTTTTTTTTTCTTTTTAAACAAGCATCCCATACATCATTTAGTAATTAGGCCATCTTTCACCACTGATAATGCAATGGAGGTACTGTCATGCATTAGGCTCTTACATATGGGTGGATATGGTTCTGACCGCTCTGTCTATCCTAGGCTCATAAAATACTATCTTAATTTTTTATGTATTGATAGTAAAATTTTATATCTGGGACAGCATGAATCCTCTGATTCTTCTTTAGAAATGTCTTAGCTGTTTTCAGTCTTTTATACTGTCATTTATATTGTAAACTCAGCTTGTCAATAATCCTGTCAGATAATTTTTAGAATTACCCATTAATCTCTGGGTCACTTTGGTAAGAAGTTACCTTTAAAATATTGATTATTTTCACACATGAACATGGTATGTCCATTATTTTTATGTTTTATTTTCCATTTTTCTATAAACTTATATAATTTTCTCCTTTAAATGCTTATACATTATTTTGCTCCTAGGTGCATTTTTGTGTGCATTTTCTATGAAAAATGGTATTGATACTATGTACAAACAAAATCAAATTGTACATATTGAATTGTGTATTGTGTATTGATCTGTGTATTAATATTATATCTAGAAAATAGTATTGATACATACAAAAGTTGAATTTTATCAGGAAACATGGCTAAACTTACTTTATTCTAATAATTTTTTTGAATATTCTTTGAGTTCCTTTATCAGATTAAGGAGGTTTATTTTTATTCCTAATTTGAAATGTTGTTGAATTCTAGCTTGATTTATTTAGGCTTCTACTGAGATGATTATGTGATTTTTCTATATCTACTAATATGGATAATTACAGTGTAGGTTTTCTAATGTTGAATTAAATTTGCTTTCTTGCAAGTTATGATGTAGTATCTTTCTTATATATTGCTGGATTAGGGGTCACCTATTATACTGTTTAGTACAGTATCCTGAGTTATGTTGTCATTATATTTGTGTATTCATTAACCTTTTTTAATAAACTATCTTTACAGTCTTGAAACCTCTATAACAATATATCCTTTCTTTCTTATTTTACCATTTCTGCCATAATCTTTATTGTTTGTTTAATTATTCTTTCTTTGAGTTTATTCTTTTCCTCTTTTTCTAAATTAGGATATGTTCTTAATGTGTTAACTTTCAAGTTTTCTTCTTTTCTAATATAAACATTTAAAGCTATATATTGCCCTCTAATTACTGTGGAATTTAGCTGTCCCCAACACAATTTGGTGGCCAGTATTTTCATTATTGTTTTGACTCTAATTTTTTTCATATTAAGAAATATATTTTAAAACTTCCAACAATAGAGAAACTTTCAGTTATATCTTTGATTTTTATTTTTAGCTTAATTGCATCTGGTCAAAGACTATGTCTCAAATGAATCTAATTTTTAAAAATTTCTTGGGCCTTGCTTGTAATTGTGCTCTTTTTTTGGTAAATGTTTCTTTGATTTTCAAGATACATTACCAGGAATTATAAATTTAGAATTGTTATATCTTTTTCATTAAGTGAAAATTGTTTTATATTGATTCTTCTAGTAAGGCTTCTTGACTCAAAATTATTTCACTTTAGAGTAATACAGTATAGGTATATAGTCTATGATTAGATTTGGGTTTATAATTTTTCCATCATTTAGTTACAATTAAATTGCATCTTTCTGAACTTTTCTCTGTGTTTGTTTTAATGATACATACCATAAGTCTTTTTTAACCTAGTAAGAAAATATTTGAGTTTTGCTGATCAGTTAGTCCATGAACCTTAATTGTGATAACCCACATCTTTTATTTTATTTCTATAGATTATTTTATATTTTAGTTTGTTCTGATTTATTTTTAAATTTACTTTCCTCCCCAATTTTTTTTCTTTTATTGATTGATTTTTGGGCAAACTTTATTTTTTCCCTTTAATATTATGCACTTTATGTACTCTTTTACTTTCAGCCCTTGGAATTTTTAATAATTCCAATAATTTAAAATAACTCAGAATGTGTCAACTCTAATCACTGCTTTCCAACTTATGTGTTTTTAGCTAGGGTTTTTATATTTTCTGGTTTTAGTTTTTAAACAACACTCATTGGACAGTATTCTTATTCTTTTTAGCAACCAGTGTTTAATTTGCTCAGATATTTGCTCATTTTTTTTCATGATCCCCCAGAATATGTGAATTTCCTTACAAAATTGTTTTCCTTCTTCTCAATATATGTCCTTTATTCTTTTCTCATAAAATTATAGTTGATATAAAATATTGCATTATTTTCAGGTGTACAACATACTGATTTGACATTTATACATATTATGACTTGATCACCATGGTAAGTCTAATAACCATCTGTCACCATACAAAGCTATTACAATATTATTGACTATATTCCCTATGTATTTCCTATGCTGTACTTTACATTCCCATGACCTTTATTTTATAACTGGAAGTTTGTACTTCTTAATCCCCTTCCCCTATTTCACCACCACGCCCTCCTCCCTTCTGGCAACCACCATTTGCCCTCTATATTTATGAATCTGTTTTCATTTTGCTGTGTTTCTTTTCTTTGTATTTTAGATTCCACATATAAGTAAATTCATATGGTATCTGTCTTCTTCTGTATTCCTTATTTCACCTAGCATAAACCCCTCTAGGTCCATTCATATTGTCCCAAATGACACAATTTCATTTTTTATGGTTGAATAATATTCCATTGTATATATAAACAACAGTGCATGAGGGTTCCCTTCTCTCCACATCCTCACCAATGCTTATTGTTTGTTGTCTTTAATAATAGCCTTTCTGGGCTTCCCTGGTAGCGCAGTGGTTGAGAATCTGCCTGCCGATGCAGGGGACATGGGTTTGAGCCCTGGTCTGGGAAGATCCCACATGCCGCAGAGCAACTAGGCCCGTGAGCCACAACTACTGAGCCTGCGCGTCTGGAGCCTGTGCTCCACAACAAGAGAGGCCACGATAGTGAGAGGCCCGCACACCGCGATGAAGAGTGGCCCCCGCTTGCCGCAACTGGAGAAAGCCCTCACACAGAAACGAAGACCCAACACAGCCAAAAATAAATAAATAATAATTTTTTAAAAAATAAAAATAATAATAGCCTTTCTGACTGGTGTGAGGTGACATCTCATTGTGTCTTTAATTTGCATTTTCCTTATGATTAGTGATGTTGAGCATATTTTCATGTGACTTTTGGCCATCTGTATGTCTTTCTTGGAAAAATGTTTATTCAGGTCATCTGCCCATTTTTTTTTTTTTTTTTTTTTTTTTTTTGTGGTATGCGGGCCTCCCTCCGCTGCGGCCTCCCCCGTCGCGGGGCACAGGCTCCGGACGCGCAGGCCCAGCGGCCACGGCTCACGAGCCCAGCCGGTCCGCGGCACGCGGGACCCTCCCAGACAGGGGCGCGAACCCGGCTCCCCTGCAACGGCAGGCGGACGCGCAACCACTGCGCCACCAGGGAAGCCCTGCCCATTTTTTAATTGGATTTTTTTTATATTGAGTTGTGTGAGTTATTTATATATTTTGAATATTAAATCCTTATTGGATATAACATTTGCAAATATATTCTCCCATTCAGTAGGTTGCCTTTTCGTATCCTTTATTATTAAGCAGTAATCCATTCTCTAAGTTTTTGTTTGTATCTCTGATAATGTCTGTTTTTGCAACCATTATTTTATATCCCAGAAATTTAAGGTCATCATTTCACTATGTTCTGACTTACATGGTAGAAACTGAGAAATTAGATGACTGTCTATCTCTTCTTTGTTAGTGATCTGTGTCCCTGCTCTGGATGTTTTAAAGGTCTTTGGTTTGTCTTTAGTGTACTGCAGTTTGAAAAAAAAAAAGTGTCTCTGCATGGATTGCTTTTTATTTATCTTGACTGAGTTTTTCTTTTCCTGAAAATGAAAATTGCTAATTTTCATCAATTCAAGAAAAATTTCAGGCACTGTCTATTTGTTTAGAGCCTCTTCCCCATTTTCTCCATTTTCTGCATCTAAAATTCTGAGGTACTTTAAAAAATCTTTATCTTTCAATGCTGAATTATGTTATTTATTTGATCCTGTTTCCAGTTCTCTGATAATCTTTTAAATTTTTTCCAATCGTATATAGTAAACTAGTTTGCCCTATGTGGTATAGATATTATTCCGTTGTCTTGATTTTTTGTTTGTTTGCATTTATTCACAGTAATTTTTTCCATGAAAAAATAATTTTTATAAAGTTACATTTGTCAAAGATTTATTTTGTAGTGTTTTTTTCTCTCAAAATGTATTACATACTCCAGGTATGTAGATTATAGTTTCTTCTATTTAAAAATATATAATTTATTTTTATTCTTATATATTTGAACCACCTAGATTTCAATTTGGAGGAAAGAAAGAATATTATACAAATCTAAATTTTTTTTCTAAGTGGAAAATAATTTTGGAAGTATAAATGCTTCTACTGAATTCAATAGGCTGCAAGCTCCTTCAGGGAAGAAACTTTGACTTATTATCATTATACATGCAGAACTAACCTCAGTGGGTTTGTATATACTTATATATTTTCAAAGTAATTTTATAAATAAATTAATGACCTTCAAGAATGCACACATTAATAACTTACCTCTAAATTTCTGTCTTTGGAAACTTTATGTAAAAAATAATACAGCATAAACTAAATTTGAATCATATATAATGCATACCAATAATTTTGAGTTAGCATATACTATCCATGTTTATATAGTTTATGTAATTTTACTAATTGTTTATATATTATTTTATTATGCTCCTTACAAATACCTTTAATAATTATTATACTAAATTATCATTTTAACAGCTTAATTCATTTTTATGTTCACTTACCATATTTCATTTAACTAGTTCTTTGATGTTGGCTGTATAAATATTTTCCAATTATTTTTATTATAGTAATTATGTTTCATAAACTTATTTGTACAGCTAGAAATGTGTTTCTTCTATGGCATGACTAATATTGACATTAGGAACTTGTACTCATAAAGGTATGAGTTGAAAGCTAATTTTACTTCTTACTCACCAGCAAATTATTTGACCTTTCTGGACTTCATAAGGCCTAGATCACAGGGTTTTCACTGGGATTAAATTCTTAAAATATGCTGTGGACGTCACCAAGTGCAGTGGTCTCAACTAGTGGTAATGGACTCTACCCCTAATCTTCTGGCCTATAATAAATACATATGAGTAGAATTATTTAGTCAAAGAGTATGAACATCTAATGACTCCTGCTAAGTATTTAACTGATTGCAGCTTTCTGAATTAATGACTCATAGCATATTTAGCTTTAGAACAGTATAGCAAACATGAGCATTGCTCACACCACATATATAGTGTAAGCTATGAATAACATGCCCCCAATTTACAGATGACAAAGTGAGGCACAGAGAGGTTAAGTGATCTTCTAAAATCACACAGCTGATAATTGGCAAATAAGAGGCAGATTGAATCCAGGCTATCTAGAGATTGTGTATTTAATGTTATGATGCCTGAAACTTGTATAAACATCTCCTTGACACTAATTACTTCTTATATTATGGAGACAAACACATTTTAACTAGGTTTCTTTATCTAAAATTGCACAAGATTTAAGGCCGTCCTTATTTTCTTTGCTAGTCATTTTCCACTTAGTCATACAGTGTTTCAGTGTTATTCATTTCACAAATATATATGCCTCCTCAGCTGATTTTAAGCTTCTTTAAGAGTTAGACTAATTTTGCATGTTTCTTTTGAATCCTCCATAACATCCCCCATAGTGGATAATCAGTAAACACTTACTGCTTGATGTTTAGACAGTCTAAATGCTTTATTTCCCTGTGAAATTGTCTGTTTCTAATCAACAAATGGAAAATAAAAGTTGTCATAAGAAAACAAATCCAAAGAGAGAAGAAAAAAACAAAAATGCTTAAAGGTCACATTAGACCCATTATAAAGAGTGGCCAGATCAGGATTCTTTAACAGTTTTGGTGAAAATAAGCCCACTATATTATTTCCCTGGAGATCTGAGAATAGAAGAGAGTATCAGTGCCAGAATCTTCCTTGCTAGTAATCTTACAATCTCGTGGATGTGGTGGGTAAGAACCAACAACACTGGACAACCACCAGGTAATACTTTACAACAGAGCATCCCCTCTCAATCTGCCTTAGAAACATGGTCTAAACTAGCATCACATCTGACATGGTGAATGTTTGTATTATCGTTTCAGATTTAGGAGATTGAAGAGTTAACTTCAACCTCGAGAGGCAGCAGTATATATGTAAAGAAATTCAAAACAATTGTGATGATTGGATTTGCCACCAACAGGCTGAATAAGCTGAAGCTGCTTTCCTGATACATGGTGCTTCAGTAAAAAAGTGAAGGGTAACTCAACCTCACCGGTATGTTGTAAAAATTAATGCAATAACATATTATCATCTGTCCTATTATAGGCACTTAGCAAATGGTGTTATCACCATGATTAAAAGATTACTCATGGGGAGCACCTCCTTTCTATTCTTTCTATAGCCATCTGGGTTTTGAGCATTTCCAATTACTACAAATATAAATTGAGATAGGCTTAAAAGTATAAAGCATACATATGTATATATACACATACACACACACACACATATATATATAGTTTCCTCAAGTCAGTAATTATGTCTTATACCACTGTCACTGTGACTAAACCTATTAAATCATACTAACACATATGTATGAATTAACAAATAAAACCTTAAGTAAATCAGTTATAGTTATTTACCATGTTGAATTTTAAAATAGATGAAATTTCCTTGAGATGTAACTAGAAAAATTATTGGCAAGGCACATTTTTTCTCATAAATTGTATTTTTACATTCAGGCAACATCTTTCCTCCATTGAGTAAGCTAATTTTTTTCAATGAACTTAAATACTAAAACCAACACTTAAAAAGTGAATTAAATAAGGGTCATAAAATTTTTCGCAAATCTGCCAAATGTGTAACAAGTGAAAAAAATTGTCTGATATACCTTATGTGTCAGTAAATTTAATACTGTCATTGAGAAAATATTGATATATACCTAATGTTGATCTACTACCAAAGTATATATTTTAGGGGCTTTGTAGTTTATTTTCAGCACCTGCTCCATGATAGGTTGCATTCATGTCCAGTTAAATGCTGAAACTTGATTTTTATTCCTGAAAACCAATCCACTGACTCATCTAAACTGGTCTGAGAAACAGAGATCTTCATACTGTTTCCTTCTGGCTAACATAAGTGCTACCAGACCCTCAATATCATGTCCATTATCCCCCTCACTCACATTCCATTTATATTAAATATCCAGAAGAGGCAAATCTATAGAACTAGAAAGTAGATTAGTGGTTGCCTAAGGCTGAAGAGACACAGGGGTGGGGGAGCTAAAATAGAAAAAAGGGTATGGGATTTCTTTTGAAGATGATGAAAATATTCTAAAATTGATTATGGTGATGGTTGCAAAACTCTGTGAATATACCAAAAATCATTGACTTGTATACTTTAAGTGGGTGGATTATATTATAGGTAAATTATATTCCAATAAAGCTTTTATAAAAAACATAAAATAAGTTTTTTAGAAAGAGCTAAAAGAACAGATGAAGCCATGTGACTTCCATCAGCCAAGTTTTACTGGCATCTTAGTTCAATCCATCTTGGTTGAGGGATTCAGAAGGAAAAAGACTAGAAGTCTCCCCATGCAATATCAAGGCAAGCAAAACCTATTTTAATAATGCCAAAATATTTACCACAATTTTTCTGCTTAACCAGCTCTATTAACATGATTCACACATAAGGGACAGTGAAGGGTTAAGACCAAAAACCCATCTGTCACACCCTGTAAGTTGCCACGTTTGATGTACAGAAGCTTTGTGTATGGCCTTAATGATTTTCAAGTGGATGACCAGAGAATTATAGAGATATGACTTTATTTCCAGGGCAGTGGGCACTTCCATCCTTATACAGGGTAGAGTCACATCATATACATACTCAACTCAATGGAATTTCATCATAGGTATTTAAATGGGTGGGGAGGAAAAGAATCAGAGAAGAGAAATATTCATTTGATTGATACTGAATAGTCAACCTGTACAGCTATTTAATGTGCAAATATCCCAGATGTAGCCTAACCTGGGAGCTCAGAATCCACCTTCTGCCAGCATCTTGGTTCCCATATGCCTCTCAGAACCTGAGTATCTCACCTGTTAACCTATGTTTAAAGAACCTCTTCATGGCCTGTATAAAGAAGCCAACTACTTTCTCTGTGGTTCAACTGAATAAAGAGTTCATGATTCCAATGCTGGTAGAAAAATGGACTTAACTTTGTGAAGGAAGATCTCCCACCTAGAATCTATCGAATGGAGTTTCAGACATATTTTGATAATACGCAATTGTCTTCTTATTTTTGCTCTGACCTTAGACTCTAGCCCTCATGTAAGTGGTACCTTCACCCTTCACTATATTTCTTAGTCTGCTCATTTGATACAGTTTTGGAGATGATGGTAACTCAATGACAGCTCATAAGTGAGAAGGAGCTGTGAGACACTACCAGAGCATCAGATACAAAACATTATGCAGATAAAAAGAAACTTGGAGCAAAAGAGAAGCAGTGCAAGAAAAAGAAAATGCATGTTTAGAAAATACAAAAAGGAAACTGACAATAAAAAGGGAGACATGAAATAAATTCTGTAGGCCTTCTGGTAACCTTGACTCATGTAGCAAATAGAATTGTTTCAAATATATACTTTATTTATGTCTGTGGTTGTACTTTAGCACCTTAACTTGCAGTACTCCAGTTGATCTGAGATTTGAAATATTACTCTCTCATTAAGTTAATTGTACTCTCAATATTTAAATAATTATTAAAAATTTCCATAAGTTCTCCCAAGTTGAATTACTGTTTGACTAAAGAAACTTGTTCAGTTTTGCTTTGTTTTGGTTTCTCTTAATAAAGTTGTATTGGAAGCGATACTTCATTTATAAGTAGAAAGAGGTGAAAGCATTATGCTGGGTTAGAGAGCACATAAACAAAGGCAGAAATCATAAGATCTTATAATTTTTTCATTCTGAGAATTTAATTTACTATACAGTGGCCTACTGAAGCAACACCAACTGAATATACAATGGTTGACTGGTTCAACTAATGCATCAGCTTTGCTCCCACTAGTGGGCTTCTTCTGCATAATATATGCTTATTTTAAAGAGGGATGCAACTCCTTGCCTATTAACCAAATGCTAACTGAGAAGTTAGTAGGTATCTAGGAATAAACTAGGTGGAGTTGAGAAATATAGGGAAAATAAATGACACTTTTCCTTTACCCTAAGAATTTCCATTATTGTTTGGGGAAAACAAAATTGAGTTAGAAGAAACAGAAAATAGAAGATTACTATCATATTGCTGTATGGTGACTTTCCTGATATGTGTGCTATAGGAATTCAGAAATGGGAGATCTAAAGCTAGGCTCTAAGTGTCAAGAGCAACTTCATGGAAAAGGTAGAATTTTAACTGGGTGTTGAAGAATGGTTAGAATGGGAATAAACAGAAGATAGGAGCCAGGGCTTCTCAGACAGGGGAAAATGGCTCAACAAAAAGTCAAAAATTGGAATGGTTATAGATAGTGTTTGGAGAAAGCGAGAGAGAGACAGCAGAGGCTGGCTCAAATGATGGGGCTCAGGTGTGGGAGCCCCAGTGACACTTTGAGTTCTGTTTGTGACAGGATAGCAACATGTTGTGGCTACCCTTTCCTTTCATATCCAAATAAACTATTGTGACCCATCTCAGCTGTGAGAAAGTCTGACCCCACCTCCACCTCCTGAGGATTCCCAAGATGGGGGAGCTGATGTTGTCCTGCCCCAGTCACATGCCAGCCATTCCCTGCCTTCTTGATTCTGAATATCTTTGCAGATCTTTACTTTTGAAATTCCTATTAATTTCTTTTTTTTTTTAAATTAATTCTTTTAATTATTTATTTTTGGCTGTGTTGGGTCTTCGTTTCTGTGCGAGGGCTTTCTCTAGTTGCAGCAAGCGGGGGCCCCTCTTCATCGCGGTGCGCGGGCCTCACTATCGCGGTCTCTCTTGTTGCGGGGCACAGACTCCAGACGCGCAGGCTCAGTTATTGTGGCTCACGGGCCTAGTTGCTCCGTGGCATGTGGGATCTTCCCAGACCAGGGCTCAAACCCGTGTCCCCTGCATTGGCAGGCAGATGCTCAACCACTGCGCCACCAGGGAAGCCCCCTATTAATTTCTTTAACTCCTCAACTCTCTAGCTATTACCTGGTAGACACAGCTCTAACCCCTTCATTCCTGGAAGAACCAATAATTCAGGCTGGTATAGAATATAGCATATTCTAACTGAAGAATAGAGAAACAATACAGAGGTACTTGGTGGGATGGGGATATTATAGCACAATGGGAAACATTCTAAGATTGATATTATTGAAAAGAAATGAAGACAGCAAAAGCTAAGAGAATTCAGCACCACCAAACCAGCTCTATAACAAATGCAAAAGAAACTTCTCTAGACAGGAAACACAAGAGAAGAAAAGGACACACATAAACAAACCCAAAACAATTAAGAAGATGGTAATAGGAACAGACATATCGATAATTATCTTAAATGTGAATGAATTAAATGCTTCAACCAAAAGACACAGGCTCACTGAATGGATAGAAAAACAAGACCCATACATATGCTGTCTACAAGAGATCCACTTCAGACATAGGGACACACACAAACTGAAAGTGAGGGGATGGAAAAAGGTATTCCATGCAAATGGAAATCAAAAGAAAGCTGGAGTGGGCTTCCCTGATGGTGCAGTGGTTAAGAACCCACCTGCCAGTGCAGGGGACACAGGTTCGAGCCCTGGTCCGGGAAGATCCCACATGCCGTGGAGCAACTAAGCCTGTGCGCCACAACTACTGAGCCTGCGCTCTAGAGCCTGTGAGCCACAACTACTGAGCCTGTGTGCCACAACTACTGAAACCCATGCACCTAGGGCCTCTGCTCCCCAACAAGAGAAGCCAATGCAGTGAGAAGCCCGCACACCACAACAAAGAGTAACCCCCACTTGCCACAACTAGAGAAAGCCCGCGTGCAGCTATGAAGACCCAATACAGACAAAAATAAATAAATAAATAAATTTATTTTTAAAAAAAGAAAGAAAACTGGAGTAGCAATACTCATATCAGATAAAATAGACTTTAAAATAAAGAATGTTACAGGCGACAAGGAAGGACACTATATAATGACCAACAAGAAGGTAAATATATATGTATACAACACAGGGACACCTCAGTACATAAGGCAAACGCTAACAGCTATAAAAGAGGAAATCGACAGTAACACAATAGTAGTGGGGGACTTTAACACCTCACTTACACCAATAGACAGATCATCCAGACAGAAAATTAATAAGGAAACACAAGCTTTACATGACACAATAGACCAGAGAGATTTAATTGATATTTATAATACATTCCATCCGAAAACAGCAGATTACACTTTCTTCTCAAGTGCACATGGAACATTCTCCAGGTTAGATCACATCCTGGGTCATAAACCAATTTAAGAAAATTGAAATTATATCAAGCATCTTTTCTGATCACAATGCTATGAGATTAGAAATAAATGATAAATAAATTATTTATTTCTAATAAATAAATTCATTAGAAATAAATTTATTAGAAACAAATTCGATTAGGAAAAAAATGTAAAAAGTACAAACACATAGAGGCTTAACAATCTGTTACTAAATAACCAAGAGATCACTGAAGAAATTAAAGAGGAAATCAAAAAATACCTACAGACAAAGATCAATAAAACTAAAAGCTGGTTCTTTGATAAGATAAACGAAATTGATAAATCTTTAACCATACTCATCAAGAAAAAGAGGGAGAGGACTCAAATCAATAAAATTAGAGATGAAAAAGGAGACGTTACAATGGACCCCGCAGAAATACAAAGCATCATAAGAGACTAATACAAGCAACTCTATGCCAATAAAATGGAAAGTCTGGAAGAAATGGACAAATTCTTAGAAAGGTAGAACCTTTCAAGACTGAACCAGGAAGAAATAGAAAACCTGAAAAACCAATCACAACTAATGAAATTGAGACTGTGATTAAAAAATCTTCCAGCAAACAAAAGTCCAGGACTAGATGGCTTCACAGGTGAATTCTTATTTTTTTTTTTTTTTTTTGTGGTACACACGGACCTCTCACTGTTGTGACCTCTCCCATTGCAGAGCACAGGCTCCGGACGTGCAGGCTCAGCGGCCATGGCTTACAGGTCCAGCCGCTCTGCGGCATGTGGGATCTTCTAGGACTGGGGCATGAACCCATGTTCCCTGCATCGGCAGGCGGACTCTCAACCACTGCGCCACCAGGGAAGCCCCCCACAGGTGAAGTCTATCAAACATTTAGAGGAAAACTAACACCCATCCTTCTCAAACTCTTCCAAAAAATTTCAGAGGAAGGAACACTCTCAAACTCATTCTATGAGGCCACCATCACGCTGATACCAAAACCAGATGAAGATACTACAAAAAATGAATATTAAAGACCAATATCACTGATGAATATAGATGCAAAATCCTCAACAAAATACTAGCAAACAGAATCCAACAACACATTAAAAGGATCATACACCATGATCAAGTGAGATTTATCCCAGAGATGAAAGGATTTTTCAATATACGCAAATCAATCAATGTGATACACCATATTAACAAACTGAAGAATAAAAACCACATGATCATCTCAATAGATGCAGAAAAAGCT
>NC_041220.1:94187395-94187957 GCF_002837175.3 Physeter macrocephalus | reverse complement strand
CATATATGACAAACCCACAGCAAACATCATTCTCAATGGTGAAAAACTGAAAGCATTTCCTCTACAATCAGGAACAAGACACGGATGTCCACTCTTGCCACCATTATTCAACATAGTTTTGGAATTCCTAGCCACAGCAATCAGAGAAGATAAAGAAATAATAGGAATACAAATTGGAAAAGAAGTAAAACTGTCACTGTTTGCAGATGACATGATACTATACGTAGAGAATCCTAAAGATGCCACCAGAAAACTACTAGAGCTAATCAATGAATTTGGTAAAGTTGCAGGATACAAAATTAATGCACAGAAATCTCTTGCATTCCTATACACTAACAATGAAAGATCAGAAAGAGAAATTAAGGAAACAATCCCATTCAGCATTGCAAGAAAAAGAATAAATACCTAGGAATAAACTTACCTAAGGAGGTTAAAAACCTGTACTCAGAAAACTATAAGACACTGATGAAAGAAATCAAAGCTGACACAAACAGATGGAGAGATATTCCATGTTCTTGGATTGGGAGAATCAATATTGTGAAAATGACTATACTACCCAAAG
>NC_041220.1:94155417-94187273 GCF_002837175.3 Physeter macrocephalus | reverse complement strand
CTACAAAGCTACAGTAATCAAGACACTATGGTACTGGCACAAAAACAGAAATATAGATCAATGGAACAGGATAGAAAGCCCAGAGATAAACCCACGTACATATGGTCACCTTATTTTTAATAAAGGAGGCAAGAATATACAATGGAGAAAAGACAGCCTCTTCAGTAAGTGGTGCTGGGAAAACTGGACAGCCACATGTAAAAGAATGAAATTAGCATGCTCTGTAACACCATACACAAAAATAAACTCAAATGGATTAAAGAACTAAATGTAAGGCCAGACACTATAAAACTCTTAGAGGAAAACATAGGCAGAACACTCTATGACATAAATCACAGCAAGATCCTTTTTGACCCACCTCCTAGAGAAATGGAAATAAAAACAAAAATAAACAAATGGGACCTAACGAAACTTAAAAGCTTTTGCATAGCAAAGGAAACAATGGAAATAAAAACAAAAATAAACAAATGGGGCCTAATGAAACTTAAAAGCTTTTGCACAGCAAAGGAAACCATAAACAAGATGAAAAGACAACCCTCAGAATGGGAGAAAATATTTGCAAATGAATCATGGACAAAGGATTGATCTCCAAAATATATAAACAGCTCATGCAGCTTGATATTAAAAAAACAAACAACCCAATCAAAAAATGGGCAGAAGATCTATATAGACATTTTCCAAAGAAGACATACAGATGGACAAGAGGCACATGAAAAGCTGCTCAACATCACTAATTATTAGAGAAATGCAAATCAAAACCACAATGAGATATCACCTCACAGCAGTCAGAATGGGCATCATTCCAAAATATATAAACAGCTCATGCAGCTTGATATTAAAAAAACAAACAACCCAATCAAAAAATGGGCAGAAGATCTATATAGACATTTTCCAAAGAAGACATACAGATGGACAAGAGGCACATGAAAAGCTGCTCAACATCACTAATTATTAGAGAAATATAAATCAAAACTACAATGAGGTATCACCTCACACTGGTTAGAATGGGCATCATCAGAAGATCTACAAACAACAAGTGCTGGAGAGGGTGTGGAGAAAAGGGAACCCTCTTTCACTGTTGGTGGGAATGTAAATTGATACAGCCACTATGGAGAATAATATAGAGGTGCCTTAAAAAACTAAAAATAGAATTACCATATGACTCAGCAATCCCACTACTGGGCATATACCCAGAGAAAACCATAATTCAAAAAGACACATGCACCTCAATATTCATTGCAGCACTATTTGCATAAGCCAGGTCATGGAAGCAACCTAGATGCCCATGGGCAGACGAATGGATAAAGAAGATATGGTACATATATACAATGGAATATTACTCAGCCATAAAAAGGAACGGAATTGGGTCATTTGCAGAGATGTGGATGGACCTAGAGACTGTTATACAGAGTGAAGTAAGTCAGAAAGAGAAAAACAAATATTGTATATTAACGCATATCTGTGACATCTAGAAAAATGGTACAGATGAACCGGTTTTCAAAGCAGAAGTAGAGACTCAAATGTAGAGAACAAACATATGGACACCAATGGGAGAAAGTGGTGGGGGGGAGTGATGGGATGAACTGGGAGATTGGGACTGACATATATACACTAATATGTATAAAATAGATAACTAATAAGAACCTGCTGTATAAAAAAAATAGAATAAAATTCAAAAAAAATATTTTTTCAGCCATTTCTAACCCAAGAAATGTCTTACAAATCCTTTCTGCTCAGAATCCAGATGGCCATAATTTCCTGATTTCTGCGTGTGTCTATGTGTGAGAGTATATATATATATATATATATATATATATATATATATATATATATATATATATATACACATAAAATGTGTGTCTCTATTTTCTTCTTCACCTCGTTCTAGAATACACCATTATCCCCCCGCCTCCAAAACCAGTGGGGCACAAAAGCAAAATTCTTGAGACTTGATAATACAGAGTAATTTTGCTTTCTGTCTCTACTCCCATCCTGGACTAGTTTTGGGGGCCTAATTTTGCATAACCTAAAAATCCCTTTAGTAAGTTTTTCTAAACAAAAGATCATCTACTCCAGAGATGAATTCTGCTCTTTTCCTCTAGCAGAAAACAGCTGCAGCTATTTCTATTTTTTAGTGATCTTTTTTTCCTGCCTGTTACATATTATTGAAGATTGATTAGCTGAGCAAATCATTTAGGTTCAGGAAGAGGTAAAACAAACACATGCTTGAGGATGACAAAGCCCATTTGAAGCAGGCTCCGGGTAGTGCTTGGTTCATACTTGGAGAAAAAACAGAGACCTTGCTTTTCTTTTCTTTTCTTTTTTTGTCTTTCCACCATAGTCAACAAAATAAACTCAGCAAATAAAAGGAAAATCACTGTATGAAAACAAGGCGATAGCACTCAAAGTGCAGAGTGGGAAAAACTGGCAATGCAGATAGCACAGCTCTTTATTTTCACAAAATATTTTGCCCTTCATTGGTGACCCTTTGCATCTGTTGCCTATGGTGCTGAGCCAGGGACATTAGGAGACTCAATGGGGATAATGTAACAGACTCCAGTTCCCTAATGGGAGAGAAGCCCTCATTTATGCTGGTGTAAGTATGCATTCTAAAGACTTACAAACCTGTTTGGATTTTCTGTAGCTTTTAGATTTCCCTGAAAAATCACCAAACCACCATCTTCATCTGTGTAATGTTTTTGTCTGTTTTTAGGAAATGTGTTCATAGCAGTCTTTCTGAAAAGGCAGGTTTGTGTCAGTAAATGGTTTGATTTGTTCTCTACTGGTCTCTGGTAAGAGTATTGGACCGTGAGGTTGGTTTGACAGAAGTTGCATTAAGCAAAAACTTAATGCAGCTTCAAGGAAGTTTTTCCTTAATGTATCTGCCAGATTAGGACCTGGATATAAATGCAAGAGCATAAAAAGTTGAACTACCAGAAGGCACCATACCTAAGCAGGGTCAGGGATCCAAACAGATCACACAGTGCCAAGTCTATATGCCCCTCTCTTTGTCACATGGAAAAAATCTAAGTAAGATGAACCTTGCTGGCAGCCTTGATCAATGAAAGTGGAACAAAAATATCACAATCTGTTATCAGTGGATAGAAGTGGTGTGTGGTCAAAGCTAGCCTCCAAGGGGAGGCCCTGAGATTCACGTGCTAATGTTAATGTTTATGTCAGTGACAAGTTGATGGCTATGCCCTTTTCTTCTTCCCAGGTCCCTGAATCACAGAACTCATTGGAGACAGCTCTGTGGTCAGGAATGAACTTGCCATAAAAACTTTGGCTTCCTGTTACTCTCAAGGCACACCCAAGAAGGCGAGATGTGGGTAAAGACTACATGCTGCCTGCAGAAAAATATATTTCCCTATATGAAGACCTTACTTTCCTCATCAACTGTGAGACTACAGTCAGCCTGCTTCGTCCATTTGTTGAAGCATGTTATCAACTATCATTCTTTATTGTCCTAAACAGTCCCTCTCCTTGGTGATGCCTGGGTGTATCAGCCACTTGGCTACAACTGAAAAACTTTTGCTATAGACAAGGAAGCACTACCTTCCCTTCTGGGTCTACATCTTGGTGCACACTACCCCATGATGGATGCACGTGTAAATTCAAACTGCATGTCTTTTGTGAGTTGCATGCTGTTTCTCCAGCTTTTTTTCTAATTCAGCATCCTCCTGCTTGCAAGGAAACAAGGATACTGGATTTTATATGGTTATAAAATCCCACATAAGACAAACTAGACAAAAGCCTTTTTATGTAGCTTGGGAATTCTTCACGATACTTGTTTTTTTCTCCTGTCTCTGCCACACACCCTACCTCCCATACTGTTTCCTTCTTTCTTTCTCTGGTCTCCGCGGCATGTGGGATCTTCCGGGACCAGGGCACGAACCCGCGTCCCCTGTATCGGCAGGCGGACTCTCAACCACTGCGCCACCAGGGAAGCCCTCGTTCTCTGGTCTTGAGACCTCTTATTCAAAATATTCTGGAGACTTCTAGTTTTTTTCTGTCCATTTTTGACTGCTTTTAAGAGCTCAATGCCTGGGAATTATTCATTTTAACTATGAAGGAGCACACTGAGGAAGGTTTGTAATGACAACATCTGTTTCAAACAGATGTTGGAATAATCCATTGTTACACACTTAGCATGTTGGTCAGTACGAGACAATATTCAGCCTGAGAGTAAGGATCCCCTGGTGTTCTGTGGGCCAAGACAGATATTTGATAATTTAAACTGTAAACTATTCTGGATGGTGAACCTCATTTTTGGATATAAATCTATAAAAACACAACAGTGCTAATCCCCATCTACTGCAAAATTCAAATTAGTTATGTGTATTGTATTATAAATGATGTAGCATATAAAGCTACTGCCCACTTTATGAAATTTATTTTAAAATAATATGCATAAGTTCTGCATTGCTTTGAGATATGTTTGTTTACACAATAAGCCCAGATAAACATTCCACTACATCACATGCTATCCTTATTAACAGCAGTCAAATATTCCAAAAGGCTTTTTTGAGTTTAAGTTAATCTGTCATTAATCATGACCTTCAAATGAAAACTTGGCTCTAGTATTATTTTCAAAAGAAAACTCCAATACCAGCCATACTTAGCCAGTGCCAGAATGCTTACAACATGATCAGCAAGTTACACATATACCCTTAAAAGCAAGTCAAAGGGTTATAATTGAGAAGCAGGCTGAGAATGTGTTATGATGGTGAATGTAATTCAAGATGCCCAGGCAATATGAGGCACAGGTCATCCTAAACTTTACACTCAGAAAAACAACTTTCAGAAGGAAGTGATGCTTGGGCAGAAGCCTACGTGCAAGGAAGGCACCAGCCATGCAAATATCTGGGGAAGAGGACAAGAGGCATAAGAAACAGCAAGAATGAAAGATTAAATATGAGAATGTGCATGAGAATAGGAAAGAGGCCAATGTTACTGGAGCAGAGTCAGCTAGAAGGTAGAAGGAAATGAGGTCAAGAAAGTAGCCCAAGGTGAGATGTGGCCTTATAGACCATTAAAAGCCATTTGAATTTTATTCTAAATGTGGGAAGCCCAAAAAATTAAGACCAGAAAAATGAGGAGTAATTATCAAAATAATACAATAATTGTGTCTCAGTGTAATAAGTACAAGCTCTTTAAAAACTAGGAACCTAGAAAAGGAAATGACTAATATTTCTTAGGATGCCCAAAAGGGTAAAATTCTTTTTTGATTTGGAAGTACTTGGCTGAGAAGGGAGAAAATGTGATTCAGATTGAAGCAACACGTCTGTGCAAAGGGAGCAATATGCATAAAAGTGGAGGAGGGGAAAATATGATATATTGAAAAATAGTTTATCTGGTTGGAGTATGGAAGGAAGTGGCATGAGATGAGGTTAGCATTAGATCTTCAAGGTCTTTGCATGTCACCCAAAAGAATTTGGACTTTAACCAGTGGGCTAGGAAGCCACTGAAATATTTTAAGCAAGGAAGTGATACAATACGATCATAGTTTTATTTTGGAAAAACACATTTGTCCGTAGTGTGAAGAATTAATTGAAGTACAGAGGAGTTTCTGAGGTCAGGACTACCAGCTGGGTAACTTGAAATAATCCATATGAGTAAGAAGAGATGAACTAGGGTCATGACAGTAAAGAGAAATATACTGGAGAGTTATTTAGAAGAAAGGGTTCACAACTATTTGGATATGAGTGGAAAAACTGCCTGTCATCAAGGAAAATTTCTTGGCTCATGGTTTGAGGAATTTTGTCAATGGTGATATCATTACCCAGGATAGTCTGCAGGAACAAGTGTGAGACTAAACGTAATTTCAGATTTAATAAAATGTGCAATTTGTGAAATAGAGGAGGTACCCAATGGACTAAAGACCTAAAGAAGGTAAGAGGATACAGGTACAAGACTATAGATGTAACTGCTAGCTTTTGGCAAAGAATGAAGGACAACTTATCTGTAAAGGAGAAAAAGATGTAATAGTTGATGAGAACATGGATAAATTATGAGATGGAAGGGAAAAATAAGTTAAGAGAGTTCACTCAGGATTACCCTCTTTGCTCTCTCAACCTCTCTCCCTCTCTCTTGATAGATAGATAGATAGATAGACAGATGATAGACAGATAATGTAACTTTATATGTGTAACAACTTAATGCCTGTGTATACATACATACACACATTAATTGGGAGAAAAGTTTGCATGAAAGATATATAAGCTGAAACAGGCTTAAAAGGATGAGATATATAAGCTGAAGCAGGCTTAAAAGGATGGATAGGATTTGCTTAGCTCAAGAATAGTCAAAAGTGATGGTGAGGGCTTCCCTGGTGGCGCAGTGGTTGCGCGTCCGCCTGCCGATGCAGGGGAACCGGGTTCGCGCCCCGGTCTGGGAGGATCCCACATGAACGGGAGACGCCACAACAGAGGGAGTCCCGCATACCACAAAAAAAAAAAAAAAAAAAAAAAAAAAAAAGTGATGGTGAAATTTCAATGTTCAGTGACAAAATTAGGGCATCATCATTTGAAGAAGCTGAGGAACCAAGTTGGGACTAGCTTGTTAGTAGGAGAGAGATCAGTGATTAATTTCACTACCTACATGTTGAATTTAAGGTGATGGTAAGAAACCAAAGGGTATATGTTCACTCTAAAATTGACCTTCAAGGCTAACAACAAAAGATCAGAAAGAAATTAAGGAAGCAATCCTACTTAACATCTTATCAAAAAGAATAAAATACCTAGGAATAAACCTACCTAAGGAGGCAAAAGACTTGTACTCAGAAGACTACAAGATAATATGAAAGAAATCAAAGATGACACAAACAGATGGAGAAATATACTGTGCTCTTGGATTAGAAGAATCAATATTGTCAAAATGACTATACTTCCCAAAGCAATCTACAGATTCAATGCAATCCCTATGAAATTACCAATGGCATTTTTCACAGAATTAGAAAAAAAAATTTTACAATTCGTATGGAAACACAAAAGACCCTGAACAGCCAAAGCAATCTTGAGGAAGAAAAAGGGAGCTGGAGGAATCAGGCTCCATGACTTCAAAGCTACAGTAATCAAAACATTATGGTACTGGCACAAAAACAGAAATATAGATTAATGGAACAGGATAGAAAGTCTAGAGATAAACTCACGCATCTATCGTCAACTTATCTATGGTAAAGGAGGCAAGGATATACAATGGAGAAAAGACAGTCTCTTCAATAAGTGGTGCTGGGAAAACTGGACAGCTACATGTAAAAGAATGAAATTAGAATATTCTCTAACACCATACACAAAAATAAACTAAAAATGGATTAAAGACTCAAATGTAAGGCTGGATACTATAAAACTCTTAGAGAAAAACATAAGCAGAACACTCTTTGACATAAATCACAGCAATATCTTTTTTGATCCACCTCCTAGAGTAATGAAAATAAAATAAAAATAAAATATGGCACCTAATTAAACTTAAAATTTTTGCACAACAAAGGAAACCATAAATAAGACAAAAAGACAACCCTCAGAATGGGAGAAAATATTTGCAAATGAAGCGACTGACAAAGGATTAGTCTCCAAAATATACAAACAGCTTATTCAGCTCAATGTCAAAAAAGCAAACAACCCAGTCAAAAAATGGGCAGAAGACCTAAATAGACATTTCTCCAAAGAAGATATACAGATGGCCAAAAAGCACATGAAAAGATGCTCAACATCACTAATTATTAGAGAAATGCAAATCAAAACTACAATGAGGTATCACCTCACACCAGTCAGAATGGCCATCATCAAAAAAATCTATGAACAATAAATGCTGGAGAGGGTGTGGAGAAAAGGGAACCCTCCTACACTGTTGGTGGGAATGTAAACTGTTACAACCATTTTGGAGAACAGTATGGAGGTTTGTTAAAAAACTAAATATAGAACTATCCTATGATCCAGCAATCCCACTCCTGGGCATATATCTAAAGAAAACCATAATTGGAAAGATACATGCACCCCAGTGTTCATTGCAGCACTATTCACAATAGCCAAGACATGAAAGCAACCTAAATGTCCATTGGGAGAGGAGTGGATACAGAAGATGTGGTACCTATATACAATGGAATATTGCTCAGCCATAAAAAAGAATAAAATAATGCCATTTGCAGCAACATGGATGGACCTATAGATTGTCATACTGAGGCAGTAAGTCAGACAGAGAAAGACAAATATCATATGATATTGCTTATATGTGGAATATTTAAAAATGGTACAAATGAACTTATTTATAAGAAAGAAATAGAGTGAAAGATGTAGTAAACAAATGTATGGTTACCTAGGGGGATGGGGGGAGGGATATGTTGGGAAATTGGGATTGACATATACACACTACCATATATAAAATAGATAACTAATAAGGACCTACTGTATAGCACGGGGAACTCTACTCAATACTCTGTAATGACCTATGTGGGAAAAGAATCCAAAAAAGAGTGGAGATATATATATATATATATATATATATATATATATATATATATATATATATAAACTGATTCACTTTGGTCTACACCTGAAACTAACAGAATATTGTAAATCAACTATACTCCAATAAAAATTTTAAAAATAAAATACAGTAAAGTAAAATTGAAATTACACTATTGAACCAAATATGGGTGGTCTCAGCAAAAAGGATAAATCTGCAAAAAGATAGTTGTTGAAGCTACAGAGTTATATTGGTAGCAAAACATGAAAATGGTAAAGGAGAAATCCTTGGACAATGCTAATCAAAGAGAGAGCTGTGCTTGTCCATAGACTCCATAGTCACATCCCACCAAAGTGTCTTATATTGGCTCTGAACTGGCTAATTACTTGAGAAGGGAAAACCTCCCATAAGAAGAAGGTGTTTTACACCTAAATAACTCCTTAATAGAAATTGATGAAAACAGGATGGAAAATGCCTGTTCATGGAGCACGTGATCAGAACATCACTAGAAAGTCCGTGCAGGACAATAAAAATACAAAATGAAAACTGAGAGATTTTGCACAGGCTGGATGAAAAAGAAAGACCCCTGAGATAACTCCTAGAGACTGAGGCCATCAACATTTGCAAATAGCTGAATTTTGAAAGAAAAACAAAACAGGAAAATGACAGTCTCTGGGAGAAGATACACGATGTATACATACATGTCTACCCCATCATAGGTATAGTAAATTGGCAGTGGTAACGGTAATCTTTTGCTCAGACATTTCTCCAATCTGAATTTAAGTTGACAGATTGTGCATTCCAGAAAAAGAACTAACCAGCATTCAGTGATGCTAGGATGCTGACACCCGATTTTCTCCAACCCTCTTTCTTATGCCAGTTCCACCAAGTCTCCACTAGTGTCTGGCAATACAAATCTGTGTTCTTGGAACACAATTTTGCCTGGCATAAATGCCCTTGAGGAAGACAATTGGCTCATTCCCCAATGCGATCATTGTGGGGCCAGTGCTGTGAAAATCTCATGTGTCCCATTAATTCCCTGTAATCTTTAAAAGGTTAGAAACATCAGAGCCTTGGAAATAAGTTAACACATCTTCTGAGACTCTGAAGAAAGTACACAGATCTTTTTGAGAGACAGTCCAGGTTACAGCTGCTTCTGAAACCTCAATGCCACCAGCCGTTGAAAATATCTCTGACTGAAACCATGCAGAATATGAAACTGTGGAAAACAAATTTCTTTGAACTTTAAACACACAGATTAGATTAGAATTAGATTTTTTACTTTATTATTTTTGGTCTTTAACTTACAAAGTGTTGTTATATTTGTAGTTTTATTTCTTTTCATAATTTTTTTTAATGAATTGGGGTTTAAACTCAAACTGAGACTATTCTGGTCTTGGTGTTATCCTATTGTACCCTCCTTGCACATTTTACTACTGGAGTATCTTACTGGTGTTATCTAATCTGACTGATGAATTTACGATATACTCCATTGAACAATGTGACTGGCCAAAATAGAGAAATAGAACAGGAAGTGAATTTTCAACTCTGGTTAAATACTGACCTGAAGTTGATTATATAACACATACTTCTGACCCGTTTCATACCTTTATGTGGTCAGACTCTACTGCACACAGTTGGTGCCAGGACAAAACCCAAATGAGTTCTAGTTGCCATTGAAGGAACAACTTCACGGGGGTGAGAGCAGAGTAATCCTGATAGAGGTCAAATCACTCCTATGCAGCTGCCAGCCACATCTTTAATTGACTGTAGTCTTAAGAGTTAAACTCAATGGTTAAAGAAAACAAAAAGATGGGGAACTTTAGGGAAGAGCCCATCCTGTCCATTCTTCCACTCCTAGTTTCTATAAAAGGAGACGCGGTAAGCTGATTAATGTCCCCATTCTCCCAAAGGTGTCTACAAACTAAGCCTCAAAACCTGTGAGTATGTTACCTTACATAGCAAAAGGGACTTTTCAGATGTGATTCAGTTAAGGATCTTGAGATAGGAAGATCATTCTGGATTATTCAGGTGAGCCCAATGTAATCACAAGGGCTCTTATAACTCAAAGAGGGAGGCAGAAAATTAGTGTCAGTCAGAGAAGGAGATGTGGTGATAGAAGCAGAAGTTGGGGTGATGCAATTGTTGGCTGGAAGCTATGAGTTAAGGGATGCAATTAGCTACTTAGAGGATAAAACAGAAGAAAAAAGATTGTCCCCCTAGAGACTCTAGAAGGAATACTGCCCTGCTGACACCTTGATTTTAGTCCCATGACATTAATTTTAGACCTCTGACCTCCAGAAATGTAAGATAAATTTATGTTCTTTATTCTACTAAGTCTGTGGTGATTTGCTACAGCAGTGATAGAAAAGGAATACAGAAGGTTTTTCCCTATTTGTGGCCTCTGTTTAGCTTTACTCATCCTTCCTCGGAGGAAAAATGCCTTGCTTGATTTGTATATTTAGGAAGTTAAAACAGAAACTTTTAGGCTTAGCTCTTCTCTTTTTCTTCTTGCAAGTGTGCCTGCACAAGCTCCTCTCTGGTTCTCCATGTGGTAGTATTATCTGGGAACTTGGGTGGCCTGCCCTCATCCATGGTGGTCTGTGGTTGCATGGGTGAGTCTTTGATTTTTGGAGCTCAGTGAACAGGACCATTTTGCTCTCACACAGCCTTTATCAATAATTAAGATAATGTTTTGATATCAACCTGGCCTTTCCTTCTGATTTTTTATTTTTAAAATCTGGGTGAGGAAGTGGACTATGATTTATTGGATGCTTGAAGCCCCAATAAATACAAAAATGTAGGTGGCAAAACACACCCAACATTGTGGGAAAAGTTGAGACTAATGAGGAAGACTAAAGACTGCTGGATTTGGTAATGAGGTTACCATAATATAATACAAACTTATCACCTTCAGCCTGAGGTATAGCATCATGCTTAAGAAATGCTAGAAGCACTTAACATTAATGTTAGGAGACAGGGGTGTCCCCTTACACAGCTTGTAACCTTCTTGAGGTTTTAACCAACTCTATTAGAGAAAAAAAATAAATTAGAAGTATAGAAACTGTAAAATGTGAAGTAAAACTATTACAACATGCTGATAATATGATTATTCTAGTGAAATGAAATTATATATATATAAAATATCATAATTATATATAAAATATACATTATCTATTGATATAAAGAATTATAATATATATAAATGAAAGATTATGTTTTGTATATATACACATTATATTATAAATATTATTTTATATATTATATTATAAATATATATGCATTTAAACATTTATATATAGACTACACATAAAGATATAAAAATACACATGTGAATATATATCTTGATAATTTTTCTATTATTTAGTGTTATTTTTTTAAAATTATAGTGTGAATTCTTGTCTTAATACTGCCTAATATAAATTAGTACTTTTACCACTTCCAGGATAATAAAAATGCTTTAAAATATTTTAACTCCATTTCTCCCCTTCTTGATCATGGGCTAATGTTGTCATATGTTTTAATTCTATGTGTAAAAACCAACAATATTTACTGTTGTTGTCTTAACTAGTCAATGTCCATTTGTATTTACAAATATTTATAGTCATTTTATTCACTTTTCTTTATTCTGGGATAATTTTCTTTCTGACTGACTTTTTAGTACTTCCTTTCCTGGATGATGAAGGCAGCCAATTCTTTCATTTGTTTGTCTGAAAATATCTTGTTTTTTTAAACAATATATCCAACTCTGAATATTGAATTTAAATCTGCAGTTATTTCCTTTTTTTCTCTGGCTTCTTTTAAGATTTTGATTTTGCTTTTCAACAATTTTACTATAATATGCATGAGTGTTTGTGAGTGTGTGTATGAGTATTTAGGTGTGTATGTGTGATTTTTGTTTTTTTGCATTCATCCTGTTTGAGGGTTGTAATTCTTCTACCATCTATATGTAATACATTTTGTAAGATTCTTGGCCATATGTCATTGAATATTGCTTCTACTATGATCTCTTTCTCATTTCCTTTTGATATTCCAATTGTATGTATGTTCGATTTTTCACTGTATCACACCTTCCTCTGCGTATTCTTTCATCCATTTGTCTCTTTACAGTTCAGTTTGTGTATTTTCTTTTGACATGTCTTCTAGTTTATTAATTTTCTCTTCAGCTGTCTTTAGTTTTTTTCAAAACATCCACTAAGTTCATAATTTTAATTATGCTATTTTGAGTTCTATAATTTTTATTTTATTCTTAATTATAATTTTATTTTTCCTGACATAGATCTCTATCTTGTCATATATTTAGTTGACCTTAGTAACCATAGGTATTTTTAAGTCTGTGTCTAATAATTTCAATTTGTGCATCTTCCATGGATCTATTTCAACTTCTCATTTTATTCTCTTCAATTTTCAGTGAGTCATTGTCTTTCAATTACCAAATTATATTTAATTATCAGTATTGCATAAAATTATAGTAAAAATGATATTTTGGATTAAATTACATTCCTCCTAATAAGATTTACTTTTTTTTCTTCCTAGCTACTATTTTAAGGGTGAATCACCTTAATCAATAATTGAAATGATTAGAAATCTGGATTTAGTCTTAATAATTATTCTATTTCTGTTTCACATTATTGCTAGGATGTAGGCACTCTTCTCAGCCTTCAGCCATCATTTTGGCTTTAAGAACTGGTGATAAGTCAAGGAGAAAAATGCTACAAAATCTGGATTCACCTCTGTGGACTTTCCTTATTTTCAAAATCTTGATCCTGAAAATTTTCACTGCCTTGATAAGCTTGCCAGTAATTTCAGTCATCTTTAACATATATAATTTGTCCAGTTTTATTGTTTGTCATCAGGAAAGTTGGTTCAGAGCAATATTCCCTCATATGTGGAAGGAAAATGTTTAAAATTTTGTGTGAAGTCTCATTTTATCTTCAAATTCATAAAATGTTTCACTGTTTGCAAATAATATCTATGTGTGCATATATATATATAAACATAAATGGAGGTATATGTATATCTATATATATCTATTTCTAACTATCTATCTGTCATCTGTCTATTTGTTTTAAATGATCTTTATATAGTAACATCAATGGCTAGAAAAATGCTTCCATTTAATCCTGTGGCTTCCCATCATCACAAACACACCAAAACATACCTCCAGGAATCAAAATATCTCATTTCAAGAAGTTAGTAAATTAAATGAAGAGTTAAGTGAGCAATGAGTATTTCACCTCAAGGTGTTGCATACCAGTTTTATAGTTCAGAAGCTGAGTACTATAGAAATGGTAATGAAGTAGACTAATTTTTCCTTTGTAAATGTTACTTTTCCACATATTTCGTTGTACTCACTAACCCAGTTGTCTACTTCTACCTAATTATTCACATCTTAGCACTGACTCAGGGAGGAAAGAAGATCCTGAATTCACAGAGGCTAGAAGAAACAGAATATAAATAAAAATTATATTCCATTAAACTATATGCTATGATAAATGACATTAAGAGAGTTGTGGACTCTTTGCAAGATATCATTTGGTTCATTTGACATAATTTATGAAATTAATTTAGCCCTAGATGTTGGCACATGAATAATGGTGCCATTTATTGCATGCTTAGAAGTGCCCTCTGAACACAAAAGGGAAAACTGGCAAAACAAATCATCTAACATGGTATTTTCCGAAATGTAAGACATGTGGTTCCAGAGTTTGGAATTAAATACTATTAAATCACAGACTGAGATAGTTATTCCGTTTCAAAGTTTTCTTCCAATACTGATTATCTCAAGAGAAAATCTTGGTTTAATTTTTGTTAGTTTTAAGGCATCTTAAACTAACTGCTAGTCCCTCCTCTTACCAAAGAGAGTGCAGACTTCCAGCTCTGAGCACTTGACAGGCTGCAGTATCAAGCTAAAATTTAATGGCATTGCCCTTTCTTGTTTTGCTTTTATTGCATTTTTTTGTAATGCTACACTTTATTTATCACAAGTGGTACATTTCCCTTCTGCAGCAGTGTTTTTTGTTTCACTTTTGAAGATAGTATGTTAGGTAAAAAGTGAATGAATAGAAAATATTAACTATTAGGTTGAATTATATGAAATTCTCAGTATTCAGCCATTGTGGTTGAATACCACAAAAAATGTCAATATTATGTTGTTCAAACTAATTACAATACTATAGGTATTATGTGGTAAGAAACAATTTGTGATGATGTTATGGGAATGTCTTAAATCTGGGAATACTGATATCATAATGAGTCCCTTTGACAGGAGCTCATATGATTAACAGTTGACAAGAAGAACTTTTTCTGCCCTCTTCTTAATGTGTTAAAATCATTTTTTAACAAGGAGAGTTATGCTCACTTTGATTCTAGCCTTGGAGCCAGCAATTACCCATATACTGTCATTCTCTAATCTAGCATATTAATTCAGCAGATACTAAAAAGAATTAGCAAAATTAGAGGTTGAACTTTATGCCATAAGCCACGAGCCAAAACATGACTTCAATATATAATTGGCTGGCATATCCAAAACTTTGAGATTATTGAGAGAAATTTACTTTATATTACAAAAGTCATAATATTCTAATTAAAACCACCACGTGAACTGGGCAAAGACCAGAAAAAACACAAATTTGTTAGTAAAGTTGATCCTTATCAATTACCAAGCTTCCACAAATAAAAGCCTTATTTCTATTATAATTCATCTGTTTAGTCTTATTGCTAGATGAGTTATATCAAAAAGTTGTAGAAGGAAATTGTCACAACCAAAGAGCCTGGTACAGAATACAAATGGAAATAATTCTAAGCTATCAATATATAATCTCTGAAAGTGAGATCTCAGTGCTAAAAATCAGAAGGTTATGAGATTAAAAAGAAAATTAGATATGCATTCCAAAAATGTGAGAAAATGAAAATGGAAGAGAACTTGAGGGGAAGCTTCTTAGAAGGAAAATAATTAACTCCTCTATCACTAGACATCTTTTCTTGTCCAGAGAATTCACCCAGCCCTTTCACCAGTGACCATGAAAATTGATGCAGTGTTACATATACATTTTAAATGTAAAATGAAGGAAGAAAATAACCAAGGCCACAGTTTCCAAACCAAGAGAAAAAGAAAATGGAACATCATAAAACTATACAAGCAAAGAGGAAAATCAATAAAATTCAGTGCAACACATCTTCCTGCTCACTTCTGAGCACACAAAGTCCACTCATCTAAAATGCACCAGGTGTATGGTATGTGTTATAAATCTTTCAAGTCTTCAGAAATATGATCTATCATTAGAGGCACTGAAAAAGACCAGTTGGCTTCACTAATTGTGGTTTTCGCTTTCTTCCAAACTTAGGTATTGACCAGCACCCTGTGGGCTTTGGATCCATGTTAGAGTCAACAGAACAGTCAGAGAGAAGGTAGACACTAAGAACAGTGTTCTTCACAGAAAATGCTAGTTCTCACTCTTGCCATCTTGATTCAGAGAATCTGAGAGCTTATTGTCTCTCTTACTCCTCTTCTAGGTAGAGAAATGCCATTTCTATACCAGGATGTTAAGGTACCACAACCTCACCCCATCCCTGGTGATTGAATATTTTCATGATCTCAAAATTACTAAGAAGAGTAATTCTCAAGATTAACTTTCCATCAAAATCATCGTTTTTAAAAAATTAATGTAAATTTCTAAGCACCATCTTCAACTTAAAGATATGATACTACCTGGGAATTTACAGGGATGTGCATTTTTTAAAAAATAGGATATTCTGATATAGCCAGTCATAGAACCACATTTGGGTGCATTGTATAAAAGTACTCATCTCTCCCCTTTATCTTTATAATGCACAAGAATTTAATAACATTCTTCTCTACCTTTGGATAAAAAAGACTCTATAAAACCTTTCCCCATTCCCCCCCAAAATATGTCAGAATACCTCACCTTAATTAGTCTTAACTTTATCAAATATCTTCTTAAAATATCTCATCCATTTCCTTTTAATCTCTTCCTAAATCCTAATGTCCTAGGTCTGTTAAGTTCCTATATAAATATTGCAATATGTAAATAATACCTAGTAGTGAAGACTGGCTAGCCTTTACTGACATCACATTTCTCCTAGCCTGAATATATATCAGGAAAACTAGAAACATATTTCTACTATTGAGCCTAATAAACTGACAAAAACCTATTTAAAAATTCTTAGCCACCAAGCATTGTGAAAAAAAGGCAAACTGCAATATTCCAAATTTCCCAAGTGGCTTGTTATAAGCATTTCCTCATGTCACTAAGAGACATTGCAGAGAATTCCAATAATATCCACACGTTTGGATCAAGACCCTGGTTTCACTGCAGTGTTTTCTGCTGGCTGGGATTTTTGTCTAGTAAAGATGCTCCAGTGGGATGCTCTGTTGTATGGCCTAGGGGGACGGTACTGAATGTCTTCCACAGTTAAGTTCTTGATCAAACCTATTATTTCCATGGCTCCTTCCTACTTTATCCTATCTTATGCATAGATCATGATGGATTCTAGATGCCAAACAGTATTTTTATTGCACCCCACATTATATGAGTTCCTTGGCTAGGTAGAAAATGATATGAACAACTCAGGTGTCCTGGACTTATCTCTGTTAGTAGTGACCTATACGGCAGTGTCAGCCACTTACCTCTCTGGTCTTTAATATGTTTAACTGTCAGTAGATGGCATTGGTCAGGACAAGTAGCTTTAAACTGTTCCTTTAGATATACAGAATAATATATCAAACACTCCTGAAGTGTAACATTAATAGCCAAAACCAAATTTTTTCATATAAAAACCCTTTCTCCCCATTGGAATAGTAGCAGAGGTAACCATAATCTATCCTGAATTACTGTATATCATTATCGTTTTTGCTTTTAGAGTTTTAAAACTGTATTTGTATCTTTAAAAATATGTATATTCTTAGTTTTATACATTAAAAAATTTATATAAATAGTTTCATAATATATATTCTTATATGACTGGTTTCTGTCCATTATTATTATTGTATCAATAAAGACCAAAATATATATATCCATTCCCCTGTTGATAGATATTTGGGTTGGGTCCAATTACTGCCATAAAAATTTTTATACACCCCTCTTGGTGGCCATGTGTATTTATTATACATAAACATTTTAGAATCTTAGTGTATACTCATCTTCAACTTTACCAGGTAATGCCAAATTACTTCCAAAAGTGGCTGTATCAATGCATAATCCAACCAGAAGTGTGTAAAAATCCCTGTTATTCTAAATTGCATCAGTACTTATTACTCCAGATTTTTTTTTCAGTTTGGTGGGTTAAAATTTTATCTTCCCTGCACTACCACTAGCAATTAGATACATTCTATTGTAAATGAAGACTCACAGAACTCAGAATGATAATACTTACAAATCTATATTTTTAGAGAGAAAAATAATACAAAATAGCAAGAGAATTAAAGTAAGGATATCCATTGAAGTTAAAGGCTGCTTAACAAAGAGAAGTCCAGGGAGGATAGGCATGAATTCCAATTGTCCTCTCTCTGTAAGGGTCATGACAAATGTACCTTTTCTCTCAATAAGGAACCACAAACCTGTGCATAGTATACCCAGGAAAAGGGAGCCCAAGACTGAGTTTCAGCCTAGTCTTATTATACCCTCTTGATCAGACAGACACAGTTCCTGTACAGAACTGTCCCAATGGCAGAGCTCTCCGGGGGTTTCATTTAAACCAGGCTGCAAATCTTGGTGACCTTGTTATTAATAAACAATGGTGACAAGGTGATCTAAATCACCCCAGGCTCCTTGGACCCATGATAACAAAGCAAAGCTATAAATCAGTATGTTTCATACCTTGTCTGGGAATCAATACTGTACTGATACATTTTTATCTTAGTAAAATAGTTCAGGACGGTTTCAGGCCTCTGTACATCATCATTCTTGCAATTTGAAATTCTCTGAAGACTAACGGATAAATTCATATATTAATTGACAGCTTGAAATTTCTCTCTTATGAAATTCCTGTCCTGGCTATTTGATCATTTTTTTTCCTGAGTTGTTTTTTTTTTCTTTTTTGTGTTGGTTTTTAAGAGTCTCTTACATATTTTGGATACTAATTCTTTACTACAACTTACTCTCTAATTTACAAATTCAAATTGTCATGTATAGACTATCTCATTCTCTCATTCATAGTTTTAACCTTCCTCTTATATTTTTGCTCTTCATCCTAGATTTCAAATGGTTTACTCTGAATCATCTTCTAATTCACTAATTCTCTTTTCACTTGCATTTAACTGACTGTTTAACTCATTGTATTTGTTAGCTAATTAATTAATTAATTTGTTACATAAAAACAACTCAAAACTTAATAGCTTAAACCACTGATTGTTCACTGTCACCCACAAGTCTATGGATTGTCTGGGGATTGGCTCATGTAGGCTGAACTCAGCTCAAAACTCTGTTGATTCCAGATAATATGTGGATCAATGGGGATTGGTAGGTCTAGGCTTAGTTTGGCTAGGAAAGCTTGATTGGGATGACGCTGGTCCATGAGGTTCTCATTCCTGACATGTTTTTCTAATGATGATGGAAGGAACAAAAGAAGGCCAAAGGAAACACACACATGTGTATATACACACACACACACACACACACATATCCACATCCTATCCTATTGATTCTATATTTCTGGAGAACCCTAATACAAGACTTTATCTTTTTAAAATTTCAATTCCTTTTTTTCTTATTTGTAGAATTATACCAGATTATTTTTCAAAATCTGCCAAATTAGTTTGATTCTATTTAATCTCTTTAAGTACATATTACATATTTTATACATTTAAGTATATTTAACATTGTATATTTTAATATATATTTAATACATTTAGCATTCATTATGCTATAACTATAATATCTTAAGTCTTCGCTTATCTGAGTCTATAGATTTTTGTTCTGACCTCCATTTTGCCTGATTCCTTTTTCTCTGGTTTCTTTCAAGATTTTATCTTTGTCTTTAATTTTCTTCAGTTTGAATATGATAAACCTTGGTGTAGTTTAAACAAAATTTTTTGAGCTATTTATCATACTAGGTGTTCTCTGAGCTTCCTAGACCCTTGTGATTATGTGTTTGTATTAACTTTGGAAAATTCTCAGCCATTGTTACTTCAAACATTTCTTCTGATTTTTTTTTTCTTCTCCTTCTGGTATTCCAATACACACACGTTCTACCTCCTGGAATAGTCCCACAGTTCTTAGATAGTCTTTCCATTTTTCAAAATTATTTTTTCTGTTTCCATTTCAGTTTTAGAATTTCCTTTAGGCATATCTTCAAGTTCACTGATCTTTCCTCAACCATGTCCATTCTATTGATGAGCCTATCAAAAGCATTCTTCATTTCTATTAGTGTTTTTGATTTCCAGCATTTCCTTTGGCTTCTTAGAGTTTTCATGTAACTGTTTACATTACCATCTGTTCTTGCATGTTGTGTACCTTTCCATTACAGTCCTAAGCATTGTAGTCAAAGTTATTTTAAATTTCTAGTCTGATATTCCAAAATGTCTATCATATCTGAGCTTGGTTTAGATTCATGCTTTGTTTTTTAAACTGTGTTTTTAGCCTTCTATTATGCCTTGTAACTTTTTGGTTGAAAGCCAGAAGTGATATACCCCATAAAAGGAACTGAGTAAATAGGCCTTTAGTGTAAGGTCTTTATGTTTATTTGTCTAGGAGTTGGTCTCTTTACTGTTTGCTGTAGCTGTAGGTGTCAGAGAGTAAAATTTTCTCCAGTGTCTTTGTTTTTGTCTCTTATGATGTTATTGGGTTTACTCAGAGGCTCCTTCTGAAATACGATCTGAAGCATCCAGTTAGTCTAGTTGAAATCCTCTGTTATTATACAAAAACCTGATTGACATTGTGGTAAGGTGGTAAGATTGGTAAGACTACATTCTGTAATCCAATAATTACATCTCTGTCTTTTCATGAGCCTATGCCTATTGTCTGTGATTCTCAAAGTGGTTTTTAACTTGTTTTCCTCTCCCTTAGGTGAGATGGGGTTGGATTTATGTATTCCACTTTCTCCAGGTCAATTAGGTTTTGGTAAAATTCAAGTTGGTTATGTAAGGTTATGGTAAAATAGTGTTTTTTGAGGAGTGACGGAACTCCTTTGTTGAGAAGAGAATGCTCTGAGTGTATTTCAGAATGGTTACTTTCTCTTCCTCCCACCACCCCCGAAGTCTAAGGGGAGTTTTCTCCAATCTGCACCCTGAGGTGAAGGTGGTAGAGCTCCAGGAGATAAACCTCACAAAAGTGTGGGGGCCCCTAAAGGCCAGGCCGCAGGAGCTTTTACTCCAAAGCTAGTCTTCATGTAGCCTCTAGAAATTCTTCAATCACACTTTAGTTCTCTTATGAGTACCTGCTCCAGAGGCAGGGTTCTGATTGGGCTTCTGCTCTAGGCAAGCAGAAGGTAATGTGGTTTTTGGTATCTAATTCTCTCTCCAGTTTTTAGGACACCAGTTTGCCCTGTGACATCAATTATCTGATGGGTCTAAAAAGAGTTGTTGATTTTCAGTTTGTTCAACTTTTTACTTGTGAGAACAGGAGTGATAATTTCTAACATCTTTTTGTGTTTGACCAAAAACCATATGCCTTATTTCTTCATGAGTTTCTTTTTAATGTTTCTGTAAGCTTATATTCCTTTGGAGTTTTACCTGTGGAATTCTATAACATCTGTGCTGAGAATGCATTCCTTGAGAGAGGATTTGCATTTGCTTCTGCTAGACCCTTGAGGGAACTCTAGCCCAGGAATATTTTACATAATTTCTTGACTCAGGACTTTCAGATACTGTAGGCCTTAATTCTCAACTTATGTGAAGGCTAATATGTAGTTAAGAACTTTTAGAATAAACTTTTAAAATGTTATCCCACCTAAGACTCAAGGCTGGGATTGACAAAGCTCTTTGCTTTTTCCCTTCACATGGTGTATATTTATCTAATTTGTCTTTTTTTCTGAGGAAATATCCTGTTATGAATCTCAGTTTTAAGGGTGAACGTTGTGACTCTGCAAGACACTTTCTTCTCTTCTCCACAAGATTGTTAAAAGAAAAGCTATAGCTTACTAGAAATCTACAAATACTTTTATGAAATCCTCTGTTTTATTCCACCGTATTTCTGTCTACTTTTTTCTGTCCCTTAAGAACTTCTATTTTACTGAGTACTAAAATACATTTAAATTTTAATTTCCATTTTTGTTTGTGAACGAAATGTGTTCAGTGTACCTAGCCCACCATGTTGTGAGGAATAGAAGTCTAGTTCAACTTTTATCTGTTTTATATACTAGGATTTAAAAAATATATGTACATATTTGATAAATGTTTCCATGACTACAAAAATGTTAAAAATCATTAAATTAGAAAATATCTATGAGTGTTTCCTCTTCTAAATTCAGTATTGTAGTTAAAAATATGAGCTTTGGGGCCAGATTACTGAGTTTGATTTCCACCTCTAAAAATTATTAGAGTGACCTTAGGCTAGTAACTGGAGCTTTCTGTACTTTAATTTCTTCATCTTTAAAATGAGGATAATACTATCACCTTCCTCATAGGCTCGATAGGAGGTTTAATGAGATGGCATATCTAAAGCACCTAAAATTATGACTGCCACATAACAAGCATTCAATAAACCTCTACTACTACACTAATATTATTATGTATTTTGTTGTATTTATTATTGCTGTTGTTTTGGGATCATTCTTAGTTAGTTGTTATGGATTGAATGTTTGCGTCCCCCCAAAATTCATATGTTGAAGTTGTAACCCCCAATGTGATTGTATTTGGACATGGGAGGTAATTAAGTTTAGAGGAAGTCATGAGGGTGGTGTCCTCATGATGAGATCTATGCCCCTGCAAGAAGAGGAAGAGACACAAGAGTACTCTTTCTCTTTCTCTCTCTTCTTTCTCTCTCTCTCTCTCCAGGAGCACACACAGAGAGAAGACAGCTGTCTACAAGCAAGGAAGCAGGCCCGCACTGACCCTTCAGATTCCTTGATCTTAGATTTCTCAGCATTGAAATATAAGAAATAATTTTCTTTTAAGCCACCCAGTTTGCAATATTTTGTTACAGTAGCCTGAGCAGATTAAGATATTGGCTATTTTCAGATCATGAGTAAATCTCTGTTCTTGCACTAATATGCAAGAATTACTTATCTCTTTGGAATATACTGCTTGACTGAAGTCAATACCTCTAGATGAACATAAGCTGTCCACACACAGGACACCTGGAAGTAGGTACTATTGCCAAGAAAAAAAGTGAACACTTTTCTTCAGGTGCAGCTCTACGTACTGTCCTACAAACCTACTTTGTTCAAAGCTGGTTTTTTTCTTTCATCCAAGGACAGAATTGCATATCCTTTATAAAGTTGAGAGTTTCTGCTGTCTAGAGACTGAATAGCTGTACTGGACTCTCCTGGTTTAATTTCTTTATGCCCCTGGGCAATAAAAAGATATATTTTCAGGTAAAATCAGTGACGTGTTACAGGGAGGCCACTTTCACATCTACCTAGACTTGTACTTCCATCTTTTTTCCTAACATCACATCACTGAGGACCAAAGCTATCCATGCCACTCACATTCATTTATTCACCTCAAGTGTTATTTACCAATTTTATGATAGGTACTATGCTAGGCACTTGTGATACTGTGTTGGTTAACAAGAAATCCCTTCTCTCCAGAAAGTCACAATCTAGTGACAAAATTCATCCACTTAAAGAATGTACATATAGTGCCTGAGGGGGTGAAAAAAAGGCTTCACTGAGTGGAAGTGATATTTGATCTAGGTCTTGAAAGTTGAGAAGGAATCTACCTATTGGAGAGGAAAGAAAGTACATTCCAGGCAAAGTGAACATTATATGCCAAAGTATATGAGTCAATCATTTGGAATAGTATGGCTTCATTTAGCCAACCCATGTGGCTGAGGTGTAGGATGTATTTGGGGAGGAGGCACAAAAATGAGTCTAAAAGTTAAATGGAGAGCAGAGGCCTCATATGCTAAGGTTTGGGGCTTTGTCTTGGGGATAGTAGGCCTACAGAGCAGAGAGTTAAGCAGAGAAGGGCATAATCAAGTTTGCTTTTAAGAAAAACTGCAGTGGGAAGTAGGATGAAGAATTCTTATGTTGAGACCAATTAGAGGACAGCTGTGGTGATCCAGGTCTGAGCACAGGCAAAGGCAGTGAAGACGGAATTAAATGGGAGTGATTTGAAAGATGTTAACAGGCAAAAATGACAGGACTAACAGAGTGATTACAAAGGAAGGATGAGAAGAGCAGGGCAGGGCTTCAGAAAGACTTCTAGTGGGGATGGCATATTTAAGTGACATAGAGAATACAAAAGTGAAAGCATTAGAAGAGCACTCATTTGTTTTTAATTCTATACCAGGAAAAATTGGGCAAGGCTCGATCAAGTAACCACAAAGGCTTTTGCACTCTTGAGTTTCTGGACCCTCTGCAGCCCAGGCTTGCTGCTGTCCTGTCTTTCCTTGGAGCAGGCCCCAGGGACTCCATCTACTCCCAAGTCTCTGAAGCTGCAAACACCAACTTTATCCCTCGAGGATTCTCTCCCCTGGAGCTTCCTTGCAGAGAGTAACAGTCTTCCCAGCTTCTTCCTTCTTTCCAGTCCCCAAAGATGAATGCACACGACATTTTTAAAAATTACTATTAATCATCATAGAGAAATTGAGAAAAGCAAGAATAACAAACACTAGGGAATTGCAAAGTTTAAGAAATTGTACAGACTTCTTTATCCTTCTCTTACTGAGAAAGTAACAGAGAACCCATTACTGCATTTTGTTACACCTTTATTGCTAATGATGGAGGGCAGCCATCTCCTCAAGCTAGTGCCAGTCTTTTAAGAAGAGGGCATGATGACTCCTTTCTCATGAAAGCCTTTTCCTTTAAAGAACTGACCTGATTTCCTTCATATCTGCCCATTAGTTCAACAAGTATATTGGAACTTGCTTTCTCCAGGCACTGTGCTGGGCCCTGGGACTATAGTAGTGAAAATGACATAGCTCCTGCACTGCAGGCTCACCCAATAGTGGTGGAAGAAGCTGGACACTTTACCAGGCAGTGTCATTTTCCCAACCAAATAACATATTCAGGTAACCTCCATGGTGGCAGGAATATTTTTTAAAAATATGTTTTGTTTCCTGCTGTCCATCACTCTTCCATCACCAAGAATAGAGCTCAGTTAATAGCTGGTGCATAATAAATGCACTTTGAATCATGAAATGTCCTTTGTCCAAAACAGAAAGGTATTTGAACACTTCCTCAAAAAAACATTGATTCCTTTTATGACTGAGATATTCAAAAATAGTCCTATAGGAATAATATTCTTCATATTCAGAAAACTATTATTAAAAAAGTAATTCATTTGTTGAAATTGACTTTACTTCATTCACAACTTTACTCCTATTCTGTGAAGTGTATTAAGAATACCAGTTAGTGAGTTGCACTAGGATTTTTTAAGTTTAGACCCTAAACATGGGGTATAGGGAGATGGATGAGGAGGCCATCAATATGAGGACTTCAAGACACCACTGGGCTTCTTATACTGAGATTAGTATATTTCGGGTCCATACTTTTGGCAGATTGTATTTCCCAGAGGTGGCAGATTGTATTTTCAGCAATATCTCCCAACACACATGCTCTTCTTTCAGTGTGATTTTAACCTCCTTTTATTGAGAGGTGGTGTCTCAGTTCTCTCTCCTTGAATATGGGTGGGCTTGTAGCAAAAATGATGCTACATGACTTTTGAAGCTAGGCCATAAAAGCAACATAGGTTCTGCCTGGCTTTCTTGGAACACTGACGCTTGGAGCTCTGAGAAACCATATTAGCAGTCTGGCTGTCTTCAAGCCACCATGCTTTGAGGAAGCCCAAACTAGCCTACATGCAGAGACCAGAAGGAGAGAATGGATGTGAAGCTATTTGAAGAAATAGATAACTGAAACGATAGTAAATATTGATTCGTATTGAGTCATTTTCACTCAAAACTGGCATGTAGTATTGTTGTGTCTTAGTGTTCATTCCTTATCGAGTTCTTAATAGCACTCAAATATATTTTTTCTCTTTTCTTCCTTCCTTTCTTCCTTCCTTTCTTCCTTTCTTTCTTTCTCTTTCTTTCTTTCTTTCTTTCTTTCTTTCTTTCTTTCTTTCTTTCTTTCTTTCTTCCTTTCTTTTCAGAATTACCTCTCCATCTGTGGTTGGTCTTGGAGGAAGGGTAGGTAAAACAATATACCAAGGTGAATAAGAGTTCAAGTTTCTCCAAGGACATTAAATCTTGGAAAGAGTAAAGTAATTACCAAAAAATAGAGCTTATTCATTCCATCTATCATGATGAGGTTATTAGTCAATGTTCTCTAAATCCCTGAAGTAGTTCTGGCTCTCATCCTATTCTAAACACACTTTTATGAACTTTCCTGTACTCCTATACAAATTCATTTTCTGTAAAAATTATCTGGCATACAATTTATGTACAATCCTAGAAAATTCAAGTTGAGTTTTGAGTTTCTATATGCAGATTGATCAACCCATATAAATAATGACAACAAACCAATGTTGAATCTCCAGCAGATCAGGAGATCTGGTCCAGCAGACCAGAAGATCATTTTGCACCTAAAGCAACTAGAGAAAGAAGAACAAAAAAACCCCAAATTTAGCAGAAGGAAAGAAATCATAAAGATCAGATCAGAAATAAATGAAAAAGAAATGAAGGAAACAATAGCAAAGATCAATAAAACTAAAAGCTGATTCTTTGAGAAGATAAATAAAATTGATAAAACATTAGCCAGACTCATCAAGAATAAAAGGGAGAAGACTCAAATCAATAGAATTAGAAATGAAAAAGGAGATGTAACAACTGACACTGCAGAAATACAAAAGATTATGAGAGATTACTACAAGCAACTGTATGCCAATAAAATGGACAACCTGGAAGAAATGGACAAATTCTTAGAAATGCACAAGCTGCCGAGACTGAACCAGGAAGAAATAGAAAATATGAACAGACCAATCACAAGCACTGAAATTGAAACTGTGATTAAAAATCTTCCAACAAACAAAAGCCCAGGACCAGATGGCTTCACAGGCGAATTCTATCAAACATTTAGAGAAGAGCTAACACCTATCCTTCTCAAACTCTTCCAAAAGATAGCAGAGGGAGGAACACTCCCAAACTCATTCTATGAGGCCACCATCACCCTGATACCAAAACCAGACAAAGACGTCACAAAGAAAGAAAACTACAGGCCAATATCACTGATGAACATAGATGCAAAAATCCTCAACAAAATACTAGCAAACAGAATCCAACAGCACATTAAAAGGATCATACACCATGATCAAGTGAGGTGTATTCTGGGAATGCAAGGATTCTTCAATATACACAAATCAAACAACGTGATACACCATAGCAACAAACTGAAGGAGAAAAACCATATGATCATCTCAATAGATGCAGAGAAAGCTTTTGACAAAATTCAACACCCATTTATGATAAAAACCCTGCAGAAAGTAGGCATAGAGGGAACTTTCCTCAACATAATAAAGGCCATATATGACAAACCCACAGCCAACAAAGTTCTCAATGGTGAAGAACTGAAACCATTTCCACTAAGATCAGGAACAAGACAAGGTTGCCCACTCTCACCACTCTTATTCAACATAGTTTTGGAAGTTCTAGCCACAGCAATCAGAGAAAAAAAAAAAAAACAAATAAAAGGAATCCAAATAGGAAAAGAAGAAGTAAAGCTGTCACTATTTGCAGATGACATGATATTATACATAGAGAATCCTAAGGATGCTACCAGAAAACCACTAGAGCTAATCAATGAATTTGGTAAAGTAGCAGGATACAAAATTAATGCACAGAAATCTCTGGCATTCTTATACACTAATGATGAAAAATCTGAGAGTGAAATTAAGAAAACACTCCCATTTACCACGGCAACAAAAAGAATAAAATATCTAGGAATAAACCTACCTAAGGAGACAAAAGACTTGTATGCAGAAAACTATAAGACACTGATGAAAGAAATTAAAGATGATACAAATAGGTGGAGAAATATACCATGTTCTTGGATTGGAAGAATCAACATTGTGAAAATGACTCTACTACCCAAAGCAATCTACAGATTCAATGCAATCCCTATCAAACTACCACTAGCATTTTTTACAGAACTAGAAAAAAAAATTTCACAATTTGTATGGAAACACAAAAGACCCCAAATAGCAAAAGCAATCTTGTTCTCTCCAGCTGCTCCAATACTAACCATCCGCTAAGAACAAGCTCAATTCCCACCTCCTCCGTAAAGCCCTCCAGGACTACCCTCTGTTGATTCTTTTCCCTCTGAGATCCTAGAGCACGCTATACCAACCAGTTTTCAGGGGGAAATTCTTTGCCTCTCCTCCTGTGTGTTCATCTTTTCTCTCCAACTCGACTATAGCGTTCTTGAACGGAAATCAGTATTACCGAGTGACTGAATATACTTTTCACGAGTAAGAAAATCAACTTAGGATTTTTTAACTTTACAGTAATGCGAAAGCAATACGCATTCAGTAGAAACTACTTCGACTTTTGAATTTTGAGCTTTCCTCGGGCCCACCGTATGGGGAAAGACACTTCCTCCTGATGCTGGGTGGCAAAGCCCCAGCTCCCCACCAGCCACGCGACCACACCAGGAGACAGCGGATAGATGCAACCACCACGGACCCAGACAAGCACTCTGCTTGTCAGTACAGTAGTCAATAAATTACACGAGATGGTCAGCACTTTATTAAAAAATAGTCCTTGCATTAGATGATTTTGCCCAACTATAGGCTAACCTAGGTGTTCTGAGTGCACTGAATGTAGGTGAAGCTAAGCAGTGATGTTTGACACGTCAGGTGTATTAAATGCATTTTCAATTTATGATATTTTCAACTTACCATGGGTTTACTGGGACGTAACCCCATGGTAAGTTGAGGAAGATCTGTACAACAGAAGCAGCAGCCAAGGAACCAGTAGGAGAAATAATGGTTTTTATTTAAAGACAGTCACGGCATGGAAGCAACCTAAGTGTCCATCAACAGATGAATGGATAAAGAAGATGTGGCACATATATACAATGGAATATTACTCAGCCATAAAAAGAAATGAAACTGAGTTATTTGTAATGAGGTGGATAGACCTGGAGTCTGTCATACAGAGTGAAGTAAGTCAGAAGGAGAAAAACAAATACCGTATGCTAACACATATATATGGAATCTAAGAAAAAAAATGTTATGAAGAGATTAGTGGTAGGACGGGAATAAAACACAGACCTACTAGAGCATGGACTTGAGGACATGGGGGGGGGAGGGTAAGCTATGATGAAGTGAGAGAGTGGCAGGGACATATATGCACTACCAAATGTAAATTAGATAGCTAGTGGGAAGCTGCTGCATAGCACAGGGAGATCACCTCTGTGCTTTGTGACCATGAGAGGGGTGGGATAGGGAGGGTGGGAGGGAGGGAGACGCAAGAGGGAAGAGATATGGGACATATGTATATGTATAACTGATTCACTTTGTTGTAAAGGAGAAACTAACACACTACTGTAAAACAGTTATACTCCAATAAAGATGTTAAAAAAAATTTTTCTTATAGTGGTAGATTTCATCTGGCTTAAAGTTAAAACCTTTAAAAAATTTTTTCCAATTTTTTATCTGCCCTCTCTCTGACCCTAAATCCACTCTCAAGGGAGCAACCAGCTGCATCTTCTCCTGAGGTATGATTAAAGAATAAACTAGCATCATGAATTCCAATCCCAAGTATAGCAGCTATCAGTTTCATGGCCTCAGGTAAGTACCTAAACTTTATAGATCTTCGTTTCCAGTATATCAACCAGGGATTTTAAAAGAGACTTGCCAATTTTATTACATAATCCAGATACATGTAGTCTATGCTTTTACTCTGGATCAATTTAAATCTAGAATTGGCTCTTATCTGCATTTCCCAGAAAGAATCCACTTCCCCCAAAAGTATCATAAATATAGTCATAAATATAGAACATAGAAAAATTTATAAAAGGGGACAGAGGTGGAAATTTTTCTCCCCCATCAAATATGTAAAACTAATCCTCAAGTAGATCCATTTTCCTAGTTCCTCCTTCCACTGTTTGCCACCACTAGGGAGTTCCCTTGGTTGTCCCCCTTCTATGTAGCACCCAAATTCATTGGCTCCATTTGCTCTCCTTCTGAATTTCACCCCTCCCATGACTCCTCACATTATTACCCCATTTCTCCAAATTTGTTTACTCACACCCATTCCAATGTTCAACAAAGTACTATTCAGCTGCCATGTGAAGGGGGATTCTCCCTCCTAAGAAGGCATTGGTGAAGGGGGCAGTTAATTTTTAAACTATCTTACAGTTAGAATGTTGCTACTTAATGGTTCCTTCACTTACAATTGCCCTAGTTCCTCTGTATCAGTTAGGGTAGTTTGGGTTTCAAGTTACAGAATACTCCTAATCAAAATGCCTTAAAGAATAAAGAAATTTGTGATTTCATACCTGAAGTCCAGAAGTCAGGTTCTATATTCTACTAGCATAGCTTCAAAGATGTTAACAAAGACCAGGTACATTCCATCTCTCTGTTCTGTTATGTTCAGCATTGTTTGACCCTCAGCTTTGTTTCGTTCTTGAAATCAAAATGGTTGACAGTAGCATTCTGCATTACATTCTTCCTTGTTTACATATAGTGGAAGAATGTGAGAAAAAGTCCATTCCTTTAATTTGATTGAGTCATTTCCAGTCAAATGTTAACACCTTGGTTGAATCGTAGATGACCATAAAATTTATTTGCTAACTATGCTGGGACAACAGGTGTAAACCAGGAGAAGTCAAAGTAAACTCAGACGTATGTCAACTCTAATAATAGTTACTAAATCAATGTCCTATGCTGACTTTAATCTCGACAATAGTGAATTTATTTTTCAGTGCTTTAAGGAAAAACTCCTGCTTTTCCTCTTTTCTGGTTTCTCCTTTAAAGTTTTCTTTGTCCATCTCTTAAATATTAACCTTTTAAAGATTTTGCTCTGAGCCTTTCTCACATAGCATCTTCTCTCTCTGGAAAATCCAATCTACCCTAATTGCATCATTTATCATGTATATGCTAATAACACCAAATCTTTATCTCAGCCTATACAACATCCATGAACTACAAATACAAACTAGTGTGTACAAAGGCATGTTTTGGACACCAAGAAATTGATGCTCCACAGACACCTTAAAAATATCTAGTATTTGAGAACTCATAATATACCAGGTACTATTCTGAAATTTTTACATGTATTTTCTTATTTAATTTTGGTAGAACTCTATGGATTTAGTACTACTACTGTTGTGTTAGTTAGGGTTCTCCAGGTTAAACAGAACCAATAAGATGTGTGTATATACAAATATGTACCATATATATATATATATAGTCTCATGTGACTATGGAGCCCGGCAGAGTGGGCCAGCAGCTAGAGAGCTAAATAACAGGTGATGTTGCAGTTTAGATTTGAAGGTGGTCTGCTGCAGAATTTCCTCTTGCTCTGGGGAGGTCAGTCTTTTGTTTCATTCAGACCTTCAACTGGTTGGATGAGGCCCACCAACACTATGGAGTACAATCTGCTTTACTCAAAGTTCACCAATTTAAATATTAATCTCATCCAAAATATCATCACAGAAATATCCAGAATAATGTTTGATCAAGTATCTGGGCACCATGGCTCAGCCAAGTTAACACAGGAAATTAACTATCACAATTAACTAATAATATTTTAAAGATGAAGAAACAAAGGTATAGGGAAATAATTTGCCCAAGTTCACACAGCCAATAAATGGTGGAGCCAGGATTCAAAACCAGACAATCTGGTTCCAGAGCTCATTCACTTAATTACTATATTATTTCAAATTTATTATCTCCAACACTGAGCTCATTATTTTATTGGACCCGCTCCAAACTTGGTTCTCCTTCTGATCCATCACTCCATTGGAAAGAATTATTTTATTCAGTTGCCCAAGTGGTCTACCTAGAGGTCAGTTTTAACCATTCTCTCATATCTAACCAAATCTTATTGTTTCTACCACCTAAATATATCCCTACTCCAAATTTTCAAAGCTAGTACCTTAATTTGAACCACTATCCTTTCTCACCAAGGTCTCTTCTGTAAGTCATGTTGCGACCAGAAGTACCTGATGATCTTCCCCAGCTGCAAGACTTTGCATACATCATTTCCTCCAGCCTAGAACACATTCCTACCTCCCTGTCCCTATACATCACACACACACACACACACAAACACACACACACACACACACACACACACATATACACACACACACACAAACACACACAC
>NC_041220.1:94127341-94155238 GCF_002837175.3 Physeter macrocephalus | reverse complement strand
ACACACACACACACACACACACACACATATATACACACACACACACACACACACACACACACACACACACACACACACACTACTGACCTAGATCCTATTGGTCAATTAGGCATCAGGTAAGAAATTGTTTTTCTACAGAATTATTTATTGACCTAGTAAGACCTGGTGAATTAGCGCCTTTAAGGGCTTTTGCAGTTTCACGTATCAGTGCATATTAACTGCGGTCGAATTACCTGGTTAACTATTTGTCTCCACCACTAAATAATATGATCCTTCAAATTTTCCATGTTTGGTCCAGTGCTTGTATATAGTGAGCATTCTATAAATTGCTATTGGGTGGATATGTCCCTTTATTCTTCACACATATCCACCCCAACTCTCTTGAATTTGTAATATCCACAGCTCAGACCTGCTGTATTGAAATACAGGTCCAGATTAACATATAGCGTCATGAAAAATGTAAAGGAAATGTGCCTTGCTTCTGAATGTTTGAAAATACACCCTGTATATTTTTATGGCTAGGTAATGTGCAGAGTCAATACTTTGCCACATGGAACTGATGATCCACTGGAGCAGTCAGGAAGATATTGAGTTTTATCTAGATTAAGGAGTAGAGTATGCTCAAGAGGAACTCAGTTCAGATTGTCAACATTATCCATGAAAGCCTAAGTGGGCAAGTCACATGAGAAATGGAAATGGTAGTCCCCAGACAGAAACCACAATTTTAGGTGTTCTGTTGAGGCTGGAGTAGTGAAAAGAGAAAGAGGACCAGAGTCTGTGACCAGAGGAAAGGAATGGAAGAGATGGACAAAGATGAAAGAGGTCCAAGATTTGACCCTGTGGAGAGTTATTTTTTTTATCATTAGAGAACTGAAGCATAAGCAGTAACAAAGGCAGGACCTCAGGACTTTGGGAAACTATATCTTAAGTTTATAAGCATAAGGCTGCCTACTGTACATGCGTGATTGACTCATGATGTGCCTTGGCCAGAGATTCGTGGCTAGAGTAAGGATCAACATTGGTCCCAATAGCCTCATAAAATTGTGAGCTAAGCCCACCATTGGGAAGTGCTGGAAGGTACTGAAAACAACAGTGAAAATTTGATTTTCTTTGATGATTTTGCCTAGTGGTTATTGCTGATCAGAAATACATTAGAAGTCATTTTTTTCCTGACTTTTTAAAATAGAGTTTGCATATTATCAAAGCCTGGCTTACAAGAGCTATTTGTAGGTGCAGAACATTTATTTTTTACTTCCTTCTTTCTGTTATTCTTTTAGAATCTCATCTTCTCCTCATGTCTACACTACAATATAACATTTAAGAGCATGGACCCTGCAGACAATGCCTGGGCTAAATGCCACATCCTACATAGTTGAGCTTGGGCAAGTTACTCAAGCTCTATATGCCTTAGTGTCCTTGTTTGTAAAATTAGGAAGACAAAAGTGCCTACATATCAGGATTGTTGTGAAAATTAAGCAGTTAGTGTATGTGAAATCTTGGAAGGGTGGAATGCAATAAGCTCTGTGTGGTATTGGCTATTATTTTTCAGAGTTTGATAGTTACACTTTCACATGCTTGAATAATACTTTATGTATAGCTCTAGCATACTCCAATCAATTGTGTTTTACTTGTACATTGTCCCACTAAGTTGGGAGCTCTTTGAGGGCAGGTATTATATTCTCTGTTCTCTTGAGTGGATAGTAGTGCTTGGTCCTTACTAAGTGCAAAACGTATGTTTGTTAATCAATTGAGTCCCATGAAATATACAATGTCACTTTCCTTTTTCTTCCAATGTGTCAAAGGGATATGTTATGGTGTTTCAACTTCTTAAAAACTTGAAATAAATAAAGGAATACAAAAGTCCTTCCCAAACTCCTGGTTCCATGCCACCAAGAGCAAAAGGGATGCTTCAAAATGTGATTCTGAAGTTGCTTTTGCTTTATTTAAAGTCTCAATATATTACAGTAATTAAACTGCTTCATGACCTCATTGAAATCCTATAAGGCTTAATTAATGTTTGTAAAGCCTTTTACAATCCTTAGATGAGAGGCACCAGGAAAGCATTAAGGAATCATTATTATTATGACTGATGCCATCTTAAATGACTGAAAACAGTTTGATTCACTTGGATTTGCTGATTAAATCCTAGCTATGACCATGCAGAAACAGAAGGAAAATTCACTTCCGCAATGTAGCTCAGCTTGTCTTATTTAAAAGGTCTTAGACAGATATAAATAAATTTTAATGCACTATTTTTCAGAAGGACAATACTTTAAATGATGATGAAAGAAGGGATAAAGTCAAAAGCGTGAGAATAGGCCATTGGTCTAAGCTGTACCATCTTGCAGACCATCTTCCCATAAACTCTGGAGTCAAGCAGATCTGCATTTTTAGAGTCAGGCAGATCTGGGTTGGAAAACTGGGCCTATGATTTAACTTCCTTGAAACTTTGGGAAAATTACTTAGTATCTTTGCCTCCCCCACTAATCCGTGAACTCTGTGGGGAGCATGGGCTCTGTCTGTCTAGTACAAGATTTTTACCAAGTGCTCAACATATGTAGTCAAGATATATTTTTTAATGTATATCTATAACTATTCATATGAAACAATTAAAATACAATATCACCAGCGTTTAAAAGATTGATGACCTCCATCTTTTGAAGGGCCTTCATTTCATCATCCAGAATGACTTATTCACCAACCGTTCTGGATAACTGGATTTTAATGTGCTATTTCCATGACTAACAATTCTATTTTTGAAGGGCACTCAAAGGTAATATCATACAAATGCTTTACCTAATATGTTCTGTTTATCTAGTGTTTATCTAGTTCTGTTCATTTATTATCTATTCCATTTCTATCTATTAAAAACACCTCAAAATTTAGTAGTGTTACACATCCATTTTATAATGCTCATAATTCAAACAAGGAATGTCTTATCCTGTCTGCCTGATGAAAGGGACTCAACAGGGCTGGCTCAAGTGGCTGGATTTTGCTGGAACAGCTTAATGAGGGCTATATTTTAAGGACCTATTTATCCGTTGCAGTCTTCAATTCTTCTCCACATTATGTTTCCTGGGACTAGAACATCCAAGATGGTTTCATATTCAAAAATCTGGCCTCTAGGTTGGGATGGCTGAGACAACTGGGGCTGGCTGGTCATCGCTCTCTGTCCATGCATGCAGCCTCTCCAAATGGTTGTCTTGAGAGCTTCCCTAAAGAATGGTGTTTTCAGGACTTCTTACTTGGCAACTGAGCTTTCCAAGAGGCATAGACAGAACTTGCAAGGGTTCTTATGACTTAGCTTAAGAAGTCCAGAATATCACTTTCACCACATTCTATTGTTCAAGCAAGACACTAAAGACATCCCAGATTCACAGGGAAAAAATTAGTAGACTCTACCTCTCAATGGCAGGACTTACAAATATATATTCATCTTTTTCTTCCCCATAAGAGAAAAAAGATTGCTGCCTTAATTCTTAGAAATCTGAAAGTCATCATAAAGAATTCTATCTTCTTAGCCATGCTTCTTTCCAATGGGTGACTGCCTGATCCACTTCAAAGGGTTAAGAGAGATGGGTTATAAACTTGATTCTACCACTGATTAACTGTGTGACTTTGAATACATCTTTTAATCTTTCTCATCTTGTCTCTTCATCTATCTCAGAGAAAAATAATGTCTCTGTTATCCGTGTCACTGAGTTGTGGAGAAGATGAGATAATAGAAGGATAAAGAGATAAAATTTTAGAAATCCTACATAGCTGCCAGTGTCGTTGTTAGTAAAATATAGGAAGGAAGCTATAGTCACTAGGCTTTCCAAGTCTAATTAGAAGAGTTAGTTTGTTAGCGGCCTTGAGTTCCTGGGTTCATTAAGACTGAGACTGATAGAAATCCAGAGGCCAAGGCATAGTTCATTCAGTCTGGAGGTCAAACTTAGCTTCCAAGTTCAGGTCTTGGTCATATCTGGGTTTAACTATGCAAGGCTCTTGAGTCTCCCAGCTGTGCTGTAACCGTCTCAAATAGAAAGATGAATAAAGTGATAACTTCCTGTGTAAGTAACAAGTAAAACCATCCAAACATTTGTGTCTTTTGGTCAATTTAAAGCTTTTTCATTATGAAAATGAACTCAATTATTTGTTCATTATCTGAACAGAAAATCTTTAAGGCTCCAATTCTTGCTAGCAACAAACTGGGGAAGGGAAAATATATCCGAGTGAGCCATTTAGCAAAAACTGGGGTATAGCTGCTGCTGTGATCCCAAAGTCTATATGGCTTTAAGGTGGCATCATGTAGTTTGTGGTTTTCATAACTGTGTGTCTCCCCTTCATTTTGTGCTTCTGAGCATGTTTTTCAAAAGTTGTATATTCTACGATTATTTCTGGAAAGATAAAGGTTTTTGTGAATAATGTTTAAACACAAACATTTGAACCTAGTAAAGCAATGTGGTATAGAGAACATGGCACAAGTCTAGTCACAGTACTTGAGAAAGTACTCTAAATTTCCATTATTTTGAAGACAATGAGGTCAAACTACTTGAATTTCTGGGAGTTTCACATGGCATGATTCTGTGATACCATTTTTCAAATATGTGGCCATTACAGATTCTGAAACTATGTAATTATAAACTAAGTCCAAATTTAAATTCAAATAGTGAGATTATCTGGCAAATTTCTACTGTAATAGAATACCAGAAGCCCTGATTTGACAGATTTCCAAGTGGTAAGTCTTTCTACATTCACTTATGATCTGAAATAAGTAAAAAATGCTGAATTCTAATAAGCACCCAATGTGTACATTCTACCAACCTCTCCTTAGTTCACACACTCTTTATGCATCAAAATTATTCTCAGACTTCCTTGCCACTAAATCCCGTGTCCACTTTCCAAGCTCATCTTCCTCGACTTTTGGCAGCATTTGACCCTGGTGACAGGATTCTCCTTATGAAACCTTCCCTTAATTTTATTTCTGAGACATAACCCTCCTGATTTTCATCCTACTGTTCTGGTTAATTCTTCATAGTTTTATTCACGGCATTTCCTTCAATTGCCCAATCTTGAAATGTATATGTAATATAATCCTCTTTTCTACACATGCTTCTGGAATGATCTCACTCATTCTTAAGGCTTTAATTATCATCAATTTGACATGCATGATTCATAAATATTTATTGAATGCCTTTTGTTTTCCAGATACTATAACTTGATGTTCCAAATACAAATCTATAACTTAGTGCTTTATGCTGAGCTCCAGACATACATATACAATTGCATACTTGCAGATATAGGACATGGCAGAACTCCTGAGTGCAGTAGTTATGCTCTACATGTGCAGCTCTCTCTCTGCCTTAATGTATGACTCAAAGTCAGCTTATCCAAAATGAAACTCATCTTCCATTCCCCCCAAAATTATTGCTCTTCTTGTGTTTTCTAGCTCAGTGAATTAGTTTCAAAACTGGCAAGTTGTGAAATCACTGAGTTGTCAGGATCTTCAACTAAAAAAAAAAAAAAAAAAAGAAAGAAAGAACAACATCAGCCTTAAAGGAGCGTAAAGAAGATTAAGGGAAATAATACAGGTAAAACATTCTTTCTAGTATCTGTCATATATTAAGCACTCAATGTTTATTACTCCCCAGTCCCCACTGATATCCAAGCTAGAAATCCGGGCCTCATCTTTCTTTTTTTTTTTTTTTTTTTTTTTTTTTTGTGGTATGCGGGCCTCCTCCCGTTGCGGGGCACAGGCTCCGGACGCGCAGGCTCAGCGGCCATGGCTCACGGGCCCAGCCGCTCCGCGGCATGTGGGATTCTCCCCGACCGGGGCGCGAACCCGGTTCCCCTGCATCGGCAGGCGGACGCACAACCACTGCGCCACCAGGGGAGCCCGGGGCCTCATCTTTGACTTAAAAAAACTGTTTTCAATCCCTTCAATAATTTCAAACAAAACATCATTTTACAAATTTTAAATCTCATAAAGTCTATCCTTGTATTACCACTACCTAGGTGAATGAACATTATATATCTATTTCATCCTACTAACTGGTTTTCTTAATTCTGGCCATGCTAGATCTCCCACCCCCATCTATTTTTTATACATCTTCTTCACTGAACTTTCAAAATACTCTTATATATGCTGCTGGTCTGTTAGTTACTCAAGCACAAGTTTTCCATGACTTTTAGGGAAAAAGTCCAAACTCTTAAGCTTGGCATGCAAAGCACTGCAGGACATGGCCCCTTTCATCATCCACCTCCCAAAACTCTGACCCAGACAAATTCAACTTCTTTCAGTTCCCTTGTCACACACTGCTTCTGCTGCTGGAAATACCCACTCCTTCTTTCTCTAACTTACTGCTGCTTACTGTTCAGAACTTAGCTCACAGGTCCTGTCTTCCAAGAAACTCTTTCTGGACACTGAGACTGGATTATGTGTCTGTATCTCTTACACTGGTGATAGTCTAAGGTCCCTGAAGCAGAAACTGCATCTCACCCATCTTTGTACTCCCAATGCCACAAAAGGCCTAAAGTGCATATGTTTGTAAAAGCAATGAATGAATGAAAATTTTACCATTCAGACAAATGCTATGCAGGCAATGATTCTAGCTGTTACATCTGTATAAAGAAGGAATTGCTTGAACTTGGTGGTAGTGGAGGTGGTGGTAGGGGGAAGCTTAGAAATAACCTGTGTTCCTTCTCAGGATCCTAATGGATCTGAATAGGTTTAATAGAATGGTGGGATTGTCAGAGAAAAAATTACTTGTGTGAGATACTAAAGAGCCTCTATAGGGTCACAAAATCTTAAGGCAAGGCTTAAGAATTCTAATATTTTTTTTAAGTTTTATATTAAACTTGGATGATATAAACAGACACAACAGATTGTAAAAACATACCAACTTATAACTGTGTAATACAAGAATTTTTAGTGCCAATGTTAGTTCTTAAATAACTATTTTAATTATTGTGTGCTAATGAGAAGAAAAAGAAAGGGTGAAAATGATTTAATACATTGTGTTGCTTTAACATAAAGTGTAGGTCAAATTAAATCAAGGCTCATTGAATGAAAAAACTACGCAATCTTGTAAAGAGTGGAAAACAGTGGAGGAATTTTATACATGTTGCTCTAAAAACAAGACAAAACTGTGCCATAGCCCATCAATACCATATTCACATTACAGGAATTTAGTTTCAGCAAAACAACATCATCCATCACAGTATCACATTACATTATACTGTTACTTTTAGATTTTGTTTCTGTTTGCCTTTACCTTATAAACTTATTTTTGCTTTATATTATATACAAGCCTTAAAGATACAAATATTTAGGAAACAGTATAATAAAAATAACTTAGTATAATGATAGAGACCTGAGAGATTATCTTCTTTAAAATAATTCATACTTAGGGTGGAAAAAGACTATGTTAAAAAAAAAAAGAATCAGGACATAGCAAGCCTACTTGGGAATAAAAGCTTCCTTATCAGAGTAAAATGATTTATCTCTTAGTCCAGCATGTGCATACATACACATATACCACTCACATGCACATACAAAATCACATACAAATAACAGATATACACCACAAAAGGACACACACAGCACATACTTTTACCAATATGTATGTGACACACAAATATATATGTATCTGCTTGTATCACAAATAACCCCATGCACAAAGGAAGTGCATACACACACACACACACACACACACACACACACACATGCCCCTTCCATAAATGTATATCTGCATTTTATAAAGAGACAATAAATACAAACTGAGAAAGCTAAAGTTGAGCACAGCATTTTTAAGAAGGAGGCCTCTGGAATTAGACTACCAAGCTACCAATGCCAGTTCTGCCCCATCTTAGCTGAATAGCCTTGGACATATTTACTTAGTGATCAGTCCCTCACTCTTCTTGTCATTAAATAGGAAAAGAGAGCAAGCACCTAACTCACAGAATTGTTCAGAGAATTAAATACACTATTGCATGTTGAGAAATTTAACACTGTGTTGGCAACCTAGGAAGAAATCAATAAATGATGACTTCTTTATGTACATGTGTATGTGTGTGTGTATATATATATTTTATATATATATATATATATATATATATATATATATATATATATACACACACACATACACATAGACATAGAACACTGCTTTGGGATGCTGTAAGAGTTGTCACACCAAAGAGAGCTTTTCCCTTCATGGTCAGAGAAAGTGAGAAACCTGGGGGCATCCCTAACATTTGCAATACTTCATTGTCTGTATTCAATCTATCACCAATCTTGTGGACTTTTTTCCCCCTCTGAAACTCTCTCAGATTGATGCATCTGTCTTTACCCCATATGGGCTGAAGCAAGAGGCTTATAATTGCTTTCCCCACATTTATTCTTTTCTCCTCACTGTGACCGGGCAGCCCTTTTTCGAAAAGCACATACGACTGTGTATTCCCCATAATACTTTAGTGACTCCCCATTGCTTTTAGGGTAACCTTTGCACAGTCTAGCCCTTCTCTACCTCTCCATCCTTCCTGCTGGGTCAAGACACTCTTCTATATTGTGTGGCATTTCCCTATTGAAAGCCTATTAAGAACAAGGATGCTCTGTTTTAGCTAACCATTGTCTCCTTGTCACCTAGTAGAAGCCTCTGTAAACATTGATTGGTTGGATGAGAAGAACATGACACTGCTTTAACACATCAGTAAAGGGATGTGGAAGATGGTGCCCCACAAAAAAGACACGGATGCCTGATATAATAGGACAGTACCCTATGGTATATTTCAGTGCCTGGTGAAAATCAGTAGTATAAAGTTCATCATCAGTGTATGTTGGGAGTGAATGTAACCAACAAAATTTTCAGCAGTGCCCAATAAACATAATGGTTTCCAATAAGGGAAAACAGATTAAGAGAGGAGAATTTTATTTTGTTTTCTTGCTTGCTTGTTTGTTTGTTTTAAATCTGTGGTTTCTGAAAATACTTATCTGTGAACACAAAGGTGATTCCTCCTGGCTCTTCTTGGTTATATACATAGTGGGATCATTAAAGCAGAGTGGAAGGGCTGTAAGATGCAGCATAGTGGTTGCTATGTAGCTGTATCTCACTTTTTTACCAAATGAAATGAAAGATGTGTCCTAGTCTGGTTCTCTGACTTGCATGATAATAAAAAACTATACTCATATATCACAGTTTTACAGATTATTGAGGTCACGGATCCATACCCAGCATAGTTTCACATGTCACTTAGCTCAGGTCACACTAGTGAATGAGGATAAATGTCACTGGCTCATCAATTCTAGTTTCTCTTGGTTCCATGGAGACATATTTATGAAAGCAACATGGTCTAAGGAAGTCTAGAATAATTCATTGTTAAGTTTGAGATGCTGCTCACAAATTTCTTCACAAATGCCCTTATTTTTGGTATGAGAAGCATTGATGGTTTTTATCTGAATACGTTCAACTAAATAAGATATATATTCAATTTGCCAAATCTTAGTCAGCTTACTTATATCGCTGATTCAAGCATCCTCTACATATGTACCCCTATTACACTATATCCCACTACAAACATCGTCTTAAAATGTATGCTAAACTGAATTTTTTTAAGTATGTGTACTTTTTCCATTGCCCTATTTTAGTTTTTCCAAGATCTTAACTCTTATTTCTGGTGTATAGTCAATTGAAAGCAGTTCCAATACTCCATTCTTGTGTATTAACTTCATTTTCTCTCCAGCTAAACCTCATTCTATAAAGTATTTAACGATCTGATAACTAAGAGCTGAATGCACTGGTAAACTCTGATATTTCAATAATTCCTCTGTGAACTTTCTTGTAAAGTGAACAATTTTTTCTGCAATAAAAATGATCCTCCCCAGTTATTGTTTTGTAGATTTTCAGAAAGAGGAAACTATTTTTTTAAACAGCTGCCACTGATGTGTATAAAATGAATGACTAATAAGAATTAAAAATTTAAAAAAAGAAGGAAGAAAGAGACGAAGCAGTGGCCTCTAACTACTAGTGAGTGAGAAAGGAGGCATAATTACATAAATAGGCAGCAAGGCCAGAGTGGTAATTAAAATAGCTTGACTGTATAAATCTTTGGCAGTAGCTAATTGATCACAGTCTATGTAAGATTAGAATAGGTTATCTCATTTCAGGGAGAGAGAAATGTGTTTTCATTTATACAAGGAATGTATTAGGATAGGTAAGAATAATTTTTAATATATAACTATGGGGAAAGTCAAAGAAGTCAAAGTTTCAGACTATAGTAAACATTCTTTTTGCTGAGTTGTTCCTATTTGGGGGGGAGTCCCGCGATCAGGGGAAGATTCTACCTCTCATTGCAGAAGCCAAAGTGGAGAAGATAATCTGTCTTCCCTATCTTTTGGGAGACAGAGTGTGGGCACAAAAAATAATAATAATAATTTTAACTATGCATATATTTATTAATGAAAGTTATTGTGAACACTATATATAGATTACTAATTTGTTCAGAATTTACATATTTCCCCTTAACACTAAAATAATAAGAAATATTTATTTTCTTCTCATGACTTCATAATTCTGCTGTATTTAGGAATCAGCATTCATACTGCTATGAAGAAAAATATGGGTGTCATTTATTTAGTGTTGTTCATCAGATGTTTTTGAAAGGAGGGGGCATTTGATGATTTCCCAGGAACCATTTTGTTGTATCATCTGATTATTTTTTCACATGCTTTAACTGTTCTACAAGTAGTGCAGATAATTAATATGTTCATTCATTCAATTATTCAACAAATATCTACTGTGCAATTACCATGGACTAGGCATTGTCTAACAGCTTTATCGACTGTTATGATTAACAAACAATAAACTACATATATTTAAAAAGTGTACAATTTGATAAAATTTGACGTATACTTATCCTCATGAAACCAACAGCACAAAAAACAATGAGCATATCCATCACTCCCAAAAATTTCCTTGTAAGCATGTCATCATCCCACCCCAAACCCCATCACCAGGCAACCACTGATCTATCTGTCAAAAAAGATTAGTTACATTTTCTAGAGTTTTAGATGAATGGAGTTATACAGTATTTAGTATTTCTGGGTCTCTTTTCTTTCCCTCAGCATAATTTCTTTTAGATTCATCCACATTTTTGAATGTATCAATAGCTCAATCATTTTTATTGCTGAATAGTAGTCCATTGTATGGATATACCATAGTTGGTTTATCCATTCACCTCGGGTTGACATTTGGGTTAATTCAAGTTTTTAACTATAATAAATAATGATGCTATGAATGTTCAAGTACAAGTCTTTAAACGAACTTATGCTTTCAGTTCTCTTAGGTGAATGCCTACCAGTAGATAGATGTTTAAGTTTTTAAAAACTGCACTTCTTTTCCAAACTGGTTTTAGCATTTTACATTCCTAATAGTCGTATATGAAATTTCATTTGCTCTTCATCCTCAGAACATTTCATATGATCAGTCTTAAATTTCAGCCATTCTAATATACGTTCAGTTGTATCTCATTGTGGTTTTAATTTGAATGGACCAAATGACTAATGACACTGAGCATCTTTTCATGTGTTTATTTGCCATCTCTATTTTCTTCCTTGGTGCAGTATTTATTCAAATATTTCCCCATTTGTTACTGGGTTGTTTGTTCTCTTGTTTTTCAGTTCAAAGAGTTATTTATATATTCTCAGCACTGTCTTTTACTGGTATATAATTGGTAAAAATTCTACTAATCTGTGTTTTTTTTCATTCTCTGAACAGTATCCTTCAAGGAATAGAAGTTTTTTATTGGTGATAAGTCCAATATATCAATTTTCCTTATTGGATACTGCTTTTGCTACTGTATATAAGAAGTCTTTGCCTAGTCAAAGAGCACAAAGATTTCCTATGCTTTTTTCTTAGAAGTTTTAAAGTTTTAGGTTTTATATTTAGGTCCATGACCCATTTTAAATTTCTGTATATGGTGCAATGTATGGATTGAAGATCATATTGGGTGCACATAAATATCCATTGTCCAGCACAATTTTTTGAAAAAAAAAAACTATACTTTTTTTTCCCTGAAATGCCTTTGCACCTTTTTTTTAAAATAAGTTGTCCATATAATGTGGGTTTATTTCTGATCTCTCTATTTTGTTCCACTGATTTATTTATCTATGTATCAATACTAAACTGTCTCCATTACTATAACTTTATAATAAGTCTTGACATCTTCCCTTTCAAAGTTGTTTTGGCTATTTTGGGTCCTTTACCCTAAGTCAGAATTTTAGAATTAACTTCTTAATTTCTACAAGATAGCCTGTTGGGGGTTTGATTGAAATTATACTGAAACTATTGTTCAATTTGGGGAAAATTTATATTGTGATAATATTGAGTCTTCAGAACAATGAACGTAGCATGTCTCCTTTTATTTAGGGTAACTTTATCTCAGCAATGTTTTGTAACTACCAGGTACAGTTACTACACATAATTTTGCAGATTTTCTCCTATTTAATGTGTTTTCATACTATCCTAAATAGTATTAATTTTTCAATTTAAAATTTTGATTGTTGCATATATATACAAATACAATTGATTGTTGTTCTTGATTATGTATACTGCACCATGTTAAACTCATTTATTAGTTCTAGTAAATTTTTGGTAGATTCAATGATATTTTCTACATAGATCATGTCAATTCTGAGTAAAGTTTCCTTTCCAATCTGACTGTTTCTATTTATTTATTTTTATCTTGCCTTATTATACTGGTTCAGACCCACAGCAATATATTGAGTAGAAAGTGAACACCCTCCCTTGTTCAATCTAAGTGGTAAATCCTCTAATTTTTCAATGTTAGTTGTGGTGTTAACTAGAGATTTTTCTTAGATACGCATTATAAGATTTAAGAGGTTCACTTCATAGCTGAGAGTTTTGCATTAACGTTCCTTCAGTTTTTAAGTAAAAATAAAAGACACATTTTTCATTTTCCCCAAGAACTTTATTGAACAATGTATTCACCGTTTTGTTCCACTACCTTCTGCCATTTTTTCAGGCAACTTCATAATCCCATCTTCCCAAAACTTTTGATCTTTTTGAGCAAAGAACTGTTCCAGATGCCTGTTACAGTATTCCAGGGAACTGAATTTTCTTCCATCAAGAGAATTTTGTAAAGACCAAAATAAATGGAAATCCAAAGTGCAATGTCTGGTGAATACGGAGGATGAATCAGAACTTCCCAGAGAAGCTGTAACAGTTTTAGCCTGGTCTTCAAAGAAATATGCAGTTTTGAGTTATCCTGATGGAAGATTTTGCGTTTTCTGTTGACTAATTCTGGATGCTTTCCGTCGAGTGTTGCTATTAGTTGGTCTAATTGGGAGCAGTACTTACTGGAATTGCTCGTTTGGTTTTCTGGAAGGAGCTCACAACAGAGGACTCCCTTCCAATCCCACCATATACACATCAACTTCTTTGGATGAAGACCAGCCTTTGGTGTGGTTGATGGTGGTTCATTTCACTTGCCCCATGATCGCTTCTGTTCCACATTATTGTACAGTAACCACTTTTCATCTCCAGTCAGAATTTGTTTTAAAAACGGAACGTTTCGTTATGTTTAAGTAGAGAATCGCATGCCAAAATACAGTCAAGAAGGTTTTTTTCACTTAACTTACGTGGAACCCAAACATCAAAGCGATTCACATAAGCAAGCTGGTGAAAATTATTTTCAACACTTGATTTCGATATTTTGAGTATGTCGGCTATCTCCCATGTGGTATAACGTTGATTGTTCTCAATTAATGTCTCGACTTGATCGTTATAAATTTCAACTGGTTTACCTGACCGTGGAGAAATCCAGAGAGAAATCTCCGGCATGAAACGTCACAAACCACTTTTGACACATTCAATCAGTAACAGCACCTTCTCCATACTCTGCACAAATCCTTTTTTGAGTGTTTCAGTTGGGTTTTTAGCTTTCTTAAAACAATAAAGCATAATATGTTGAAAATGTTATGTTTTTTTCTTCTATCTTCAATATTAAAATGGCTACACAAAAATTCACCAATTTTGATAAGTTTTTTTTCTTTTTTTAATGCACACTGATATGACAGCTGTCACAATACAATCTAACAAAAGTGTTTTGAATGAAGTTAAAGACAACTAAGCGCTACTAGAGCCATCTTATGGAAAAAACTGAACGAACTTTTTTGGCCAACCCAATAGTTGTTGTTGTTGTTTTTTAAATTAATGATGGATGTTGGAACCTGTCAAATGATTTTTTTTTCCCCGTTTGAGATGATTGTATGGCTTTCCAGTTTTGCTTTGTTAAAATTTAGATTGATTTTCAAATTATAAACAAATATTTGCATTTCTTGGTTAAACCTCACTTTGTGGTGGTATTTTATCCTTTTGATGTTTTGTTGGGTTCTATTTTCTAAAATTTTTAAAAGAATTTTTGCATGAATATTTATTCAAGATATTGGTCTGTAGTTTTATTTTCCTATAATGTCATTGTCTGGTTTTTGAACTAGGGTATTGCTGGCCTCAGAATGAGTTGGGAAGAATTCCCTCATCTTTAATTTTTAGAAGAGTTCATGTAGAATTGTTTGTGTCGTTGTTTGTTTGTTTTTTAACGCTTAGAAGAATTCACCAGTGAAGCCATCTGGGCCAGGATTTCTTTTTATAACTAGAAATTTATAATTTAAGTAGATATAGTTCTAGTCAGGTTATATATTTCTTCTTGACTGAGATTGGTAGTTTGTATATCTTAAGTAATTTGTCTGTTTTACCTAATTTAGTAAATTTGTTGGTATAAAATTGTTCAAATTGTTCATTGTAACTTTAATATCTGTTAGAACTGTAGTAATGTCATCTTTCTTATTTCTGATATAGTAAATTTGAGTCTTCTCTCTTTTTTCTTGATCAGTCTGTCTAGATGTTTAACAATTTTATCCATCTTCTAAACAACTAGGTTTTGGTTTTATGATTTTGCTTTTACATATACTGTATTTTTCACACCAGTCAATTACTTCTTAGAAGTTAATAACTTTTGATAAGGTGTAAACTATACAAATAGTATCTTGTATATTTACCCAATTGACTACCCTTTCTGGTGCTCTCTATTTCCTGGTGTGGATCTGTATCTCCATCTAGTCTCCTTTTTTTCTGCTTGAAGTACATCTTTTAACATTTCTTATCATCAGGGTCTGCTATTATTTTAGCTTTTGTATGACTGAAAATTTCTCCATTCTATATTCACTTTTTAAGTTATAGAATTTTAGGTTGACAGTTTTTCTTTCAACTGGTATTCTTAATTTTATTGTTTCTGACAATAAAATCTGCCATTATCCTTATTTGTGCTCTTCTGTACCTGCTTTTTTTACAAGAAACTTTTTATTTTAGATTTACTAAAACAATGCTGATATAGTACAAAAAAGTTTCCATACACTGTGTACACTGTTTCCTTTATTATTTACATCTTATATTAGTATGGTACATTTATTACAACTATTGAACTGAGATAGATACATTATTATAATTAAAGTCAATATTCTACTCAAAGTTCCTTAGTTTTTACTCAATGTCTTTTTTTCTGTTTGACGATCCCATTCAGGATATCACATTGTATTTAGTTATTATTTTTCCTTAGGTTTCTCTTGGTTCTGATAGTTCACATGTATTTTTCCTCCTCTTGCTGATTTAAAAATTTCTCTTTACCACCAGTTTTGAGCAATTTGATTATATTGTGTTTGGGTATTGTCTTATTCAAGTTTTTATTTTAATTTTTTTTAACTTGGGGTTTGTTGAGCTTCAATGATGTTCTTTATAGTTATCCTTAAATCCGGAAAATTTGAAAAATCATTATTACCACAAATGATTTTCTGTGCCCCACTCTCTCTTTCAGGGACTCAAATGAGAGTCCTCTCAAATGAGAGCATATTTGGCTGATTGATGTTCATTTTTTCTTTTTTTTTTCTCCTTGTGTTCCTTTTAATAGTTTTCACTGCTATATCTTTAAGTTCACTACTATTTTTTTTTCTTTTGCAGGGTCTAATTTTCCATTAGTTTCATAATGCATATTTTTAATCTCACACATTGTACTTTCCACCTCTAGAGTGTGATTTGGGTCTTTTTAAATATATATTCTATATCTCTACCTAACGTGTTCAATTCTTCCTTTAGCTTTATGAACATATGGAGTACAGATACAATACTTGTTTTATTATCCTTGTCTACTAATTCTAACATCTGTGTCACATCTGTGTCAGCTTCAATAGATTGATTTTTATCCTTATTACAGGTCATGTATTTCTGATTCTTTGCCTGCCTTCTAATTTTTGATTAGGTGCCAGACATTATGGATTTTATTTTGATGAGTGCTGGATTTTTTTATGTGTGTATTTCTATAAATATTCTTAGCTCTGTATTAGGACACAGTTTATTTATTTGGAAGCAGTTTAATCATTTCAAGTCTTTATTTTAAGGGTTTTTTGTTTGTTTTGTTGTGCTTTGTTTGTTTGTTTTTAGGCAGGACCAGAGCAGCATTTGGTCTAGGAATAATTACTCTCTACTTCTAAGACAAATCCTTCTGAGTACTCCACTCAATGTCTTGCGCATTGTTTTTTATTTTTATTTTTTCTTTTCTTTTCTTTCAGTCTGGTTGTTAGAAATAGGCACTATTTCCAGCCTCTTGTGAGTGCCGGGCACTCTTCTTTCTAGTTCTCTCAGATGGATTATTTCTCCAGTCTTTCTTAGTTTTCTCATAGGTATATTGTGATTTTTATTCTGCTGAATACCTGAGACTATATATGGCCTCTGCACATATCCAGTTTTCTCTCTGAAACTGTCTCCTCTTTGATATTCCTTGGTGTAAATTATTGGCACCCTTTTTCTATTTGAATTCTCAGCTCTGTCTTTTGAACTCAGATTGTTCACCAAGGCTACCTGGGTTTCACTCCCTGTGCCATGGCCTGGAAACTCTCACTTTTTTTCTGCCTCATTTGCCACTTTTGGATTCCCTCTTAATATTGGAGGACCCCAGGTAATCTCTTTTCTTTGCATTATTCACCTCCTTGTTGTTATCATTTGTTCTAATCTATATGTTAATGACTATCAAATTTATATCTCTAGTTGCATATCTTCTCTAAAATACATATTTAAAATGTTTAATATATTGCTTAAGCCTACTATATTAAGATGTCCAAATCTGAGTCATGATCCCTTTTTCCCTTCTCAGAAACATACTCCTCTTGAAGTCTTTCTCATCTCAATTAATGGTGACACCACCCTTCCAGTTTCTTATGCTCAAAACCATGGAAAAATCCTTTAATCAGCATTTTCTCTCATACCCTCTAACACTTCAACAAATCTGCTGATTTTATCTTCAAACTATATCCAGAAACTAACCATTTTTCACCACTTCCTTTGCAATCAACTTCATCTCCTATCCAGATATTATCTACTTAAAGTCTCAATGTTATCTGTGTACAGTGTAAGGCTACTTCTTTAAACAGAAATGTTACGAATAGTTTTCTTCAAACATTTTGAGTAAACGTTTTATTTTGAAATAATTTTAGATTTACAGGAAAGTTGCAAAGATTGTTTGAATTATACCTTTACACTGCTTACCCAGTTTTAGTTTCCTCTAATATTATCATATTACTTTGTCATCTTACATTTGTCAAAATTAAGAGACCAACATTGGTATATTAATTTTTAACTAGATTCCAGAGGTTATTTGAATTGTGCCAGTTTTTACATTTTTCTCTTGTTTCTATTCTAAGACCCAATCCCGAATTCTACATTGCATTTAGTTGTCGTGTCTCCTGGTTTCATCTGTTCTGTGACATTTTCTCAGTCTTTCCTAGTTTTTCATGATCATAATAGTTTTGAGCTGTACTGGTCATGTGTTTTGTAGAATATTCCTCAAATGTGGCTTATCTGATATATTCTCATAATTAGAATGAGGTTATCGGTTTTGGGAAGAAACATCACAGAGGTGAGTGCCCTTCTTATCATATCACATCATAGAGTACCTGGCATGAATATGACATTATTGATAATATTAATTTGACCACAGGTAGTGCTTGCCAGGATTCTCCACTACAAATTTCCCATTATTTCCCTTTTTATACTCTATTCACTGGAAGTGAGTCACTAAGTCCAATCCACACTCAAAAATAAGAGTGTATCAACATTTTGCAAGGAAAATTTGTCTATTCTCCTCCATTTACTATTTATTTATTCAGTCATTTATTTGTATCTGTATGGATACCTGAATATTTATTTTATACTTCGGCTATAATTCAATATTATTTATTTTGTTGTTCAAATTGTTTTAGCTTTGGCCATTGGGAGCTCTTTCAGGTTGCCTTATATGTCCAACTGACATGACCCCGCACATGTATTTTTGGCCACTTCCTTTCTAATATTTTCAAACATTTTACTTTCAAGGAATGAAAAAAGTAATAACAGCTGAAAATGTTTAGGTTTTTCTAACACTATGCCCTTTATGAAAGCAGAACATTTGTCATTGGTTTCAATTACTTACTACAGCAAAGATGCCTAGGGATAGCAATTTAATTGGGTTAAGATGCTCTGTTAAAGTGTTTCTTTTCAGTGTAGCTCAAGGCTGTCTGATGCTTCTGAATTTCCCAAGGCCAATCTACATAATTTCTTTGAATTCCTTACTCTATTATAGACACCACTGGTGTCTGTCACAAAACAAGCAAATATATCTAAACATACCCTTTGTTACATTAATGTGCATATCTATCTTTGACTTAATTTTTTTACTTTTAGTTGTACTATACTTAAGGGAAATTATAGTTCCCCAAAATATTTTCTTTTAGCTGATAATAGGTGGATAGAATATGAGGCACTTATAAAGGATAAGTTTTATGTTACAATGGATGATGAGAACCTCTAAAGTGAATTAGATAGTAAAAGCGCATATGGTCAATATTTTTACATTTGCATCTTTTCTAGTGTTCTCATGGTTCTTAATATATGAAGATGCTTAGGAGCCAAACCATGACCATATCTATCTATCTATCTATCTATATATGAATATATATGAATATATATTCATATTACAAAGATTCACATGGATCTTTGTAATACAGATTTGTTTACATGGCCACAATCATTAGTATCTATTTATTATTTTTGTATATACTTAGAAAGTTTTCCGGTAAACTGTATAGTCACCTATGTTAACATCACATGATACATTTTCAGTATAGACATTTCTCCCATACCATTTTGTTTAGTCAAATGCTTTGGTTAATATTAACATTAACCAATTGCAGATGTCAACAATCAAGCTCAATGCAGCAAAACATTTAGTCAGGCACTTTCCTCAGACAGAATAAAAAGACTTTACATAAACATGCGTAGTACATTTTGAGTCTATCTTAAGATAAAATAGTTGTGTTTAGTGACTAAACATATCATTACTCAGATGCCTGATCCCCTTTTGCAGCTGTTCCTGCTGTTTTGGTTCTACATAGCCCCTTTGCTTGTATTTCTTGTGGCTCTCACTTAGTGTTGCACTATTTGGGGGGAAATCTGCAGATGAGGGGTTCTGGCTGATGTTGTAATGTGCCTGCAGAAAGCTAAGCTTGCATTGTAATGAGGTCAGATTCAATTTCTAATCAAGGTCATGCTCCTGGGTTGGTAGAACTCCAAGGAAAATCAAAGTGCTGACAGAAACATCTAAAAGGTGGTGATTCAGTAGGTGGCACTCTTTCCTCCCTGCAAATTGTGTTGTCAAAACTCAGGTTCATTTTGCCTTTCAGAGTAGATTTACATGTCCTCTTTTGACCATTAGTGAATACAGTATAAAAGAGTTTATTTCAGGAGTGCGGGGCAGGGGGTGTTGGTTTGTAGTTTTCTTCAGAAAACAAGGATGTTGTCTTTAATTCCTGTGTCTTAGATATACATGAGCTCTGTATTTTTCTTTTGCTTTACCTAGAATTTCAACCTGATGGGCTGGGCTAACTGTACAGGCATATATGCCGCTGAAAAACTTTATTCTGCTTGGAAGACATTTTCTTATCTGTATATGAGTTTTCTACTTTCTGATTATTTAAGAAATTCTCATTTAGTTCCCAGAGTTGCAGAGCCCACAAAATTAGCCTGCCTTGTAGAAGCTTCAAATTTTAACGACTACCAAAAAAATACTGATTTCTTTGCTCTTTCTTCATGAGCTTGGGACACAGCAATTGTAGCTTTTATTAAACTGAATGTCAGTTAGGATCCAGAGGATAGATTTATTAATGAATTAGACTTCCTTCCCAAACTTTTCTTTTCCTCAAATGTAAAAATAAAACAAAAAATGGAGCTGGTACTTTTCCACAACAAAAGTCGTAATGGAGCACGTTTATTCCCCACTTTATAAAAAACACACTGAAACTACTTTGAGAACCATTCATGATGTCTCATTTAGATTGAAGTTCAGTAATGGAGAAATTGGAACTCTCTTCCTGCCCAATCACACAAAAGAAAGTGCTAGACAAGTAGAAACAATCTGAGCTGAAAAAAAGTGTTGCTTCTCCTATCAGATTATTACATTTTCTTTTGAAAAATTTTCTTCTTTTTCTTTCTCTGCTTACATTAGACTTTTGCTTGTCATGTGACTTGGTTTTTGTTAAAGTGTATAAAGAACGTCAGGTGTGACTGAACTTGGACTTACAAGAGCAAAGGAGTGTAAGTAAATTCATTTGAGGTTCTATTAGTTCAACCTGGAAAGATTGTCTGGGTGTGATGGTTTGACATTTATCAGTACCCATAGAATGTTGTGCAGAAAGAAAAAGAATTCACACACACATTCACACATGTGTACGCACACACACACACAAACACACACACGGTAGGGTTCCATTGAGTCAGATCAACTTGATCAGCTCCAAAGAGAAACGAAAGAGACAAATTCCCCAAGAATGTGATAATCATATAAACCATCTCCCTCCTCTAGTAATGTTGTTTGAACCCCTTGAATAGCTTTATTTGGATCCCCCGCTCAAATCCTCCCACCAATTAAGTTTTAACACCAACCAGTGCCAATTATAAACTCCAGTAACAAAATTGTATGATCTGCAAATCTCCCTGAACTCCTTTGGCTCCTATTCCTAGAACAATACTGTGCCATACATAGTATTAATTGTTCCTGATGACAGGGATAATTTTAGAGAGGACTTGGCTGGCTTCTCTGGCCTCCTTATTTGTACTTCTTTGTGACAAGTTCTAGAAGAAGCCAGGCATAGACGCTGTGAATTCCCCTATAAAGCTAACTCACAGCCCTGAGGTAATATGCCTTCATGGGAATCCTGCATTCTTTTTTCTTATTTAAACAGGTCAGAAAACGCAAAGCAGGCTTAACTGGTATTATTTGTGCTTGACTCTATATAGCTTCAATCATCTTCTTTGGATCTTGTGATATAGAGAATTTGAACAAATCTTGACTGCAAATAAGAAATAACCACAAGTTTTGGTGGCTTAAGAAGATAAAAAATATCATGTTTACATAGTGAGACACATCATCATATCAGAGTGTATTGAATCCTCACCTCCATGATCCCTTGAAGTTTCTATTCTAGCAAATGTTCACTTATGTTTCAAGCTTCTGTACATTCTTTTCTTTCTCAACAAAATGCTCTCCCCAAACCCCTCCTTAATCCACTTTGCAAACTTTTATTACTCTTTCAGAATCCAGTGCAGACATCTACTCATTGGAGAAGCTTTAGTTTACTCCCCAATAAGGCAACTGAGTTCATCTCTTTATTCCGTGATCAATGACTGGGCTTCATTAATTGAGTCTCCAGGGCCATAAAAATCCACACTACTAGAGGTGATTAGCACTGTCTTCTATATGGATGGCGCCTTTGAAGTTGTGGAAGGAGGCAGACCTAGCCTAGAAACTACTGCAATGCCTTCCACATAGAACCTACTCAGTAGATTTTGATTGAAATGAATTTGTCTAATGTAAAACCAAGAATTACAGCCATGAATATGCTAGAGTTGAAGAGAACTTTAGATGTCATTTGGTGCAAACCATTTAATCTATAGATGAACAAATGATGCCCAAAGCTATGAACTGACCCATTAATTTTTTCACTGCTTGGTGGTGGCAGGTTGACTTGGATTAGAACCCAGTTCTTATGTATTCATCCTTTCTGCAGCAGCAGGATGCCTCACAAATTGCTGAAATGAAAAGGTATTATTCCAACGGGGAAATATTGATATTATTAAATCCTGCCCTTGGAAAGCATCCCCAAGGATAGATTCACGTTTCTTCCACTGTGGCTGTAACTAAATTGAGCAATCTCTTCATCCATTTTTTGTTCTCGGGTTGAATAGCGCTTTGCACTCTTTTCCTTGTAAGATCACAGAGTTCTCTATAGGTACTAATTAGGCCTCATGACACTCCTCTGTGGAAATGATCTTATTATTATGACTAAAATGGTACTGAAGATATTTAAGATGTTTAACCTAAAAGTGAAGAAAAGACATTAAGCAGTCCAACCCCAGGCTCCTGGTACTGAAAGCACTGCAATGCCAAGAAGCTTGATACTGTGGCCTGGGGCAAATTGAAGAAGTAGAAAATACCTTGTCTATTAGGCACAACTTCAGAGGGACATCAATATTAGTCAGGGCCCTTCACAGCAACAGAACCAATAGGTAATTAGGATGTATACATTTACATACATACATATATGTGTGTATATATACATACATATATACGTACATATATACATATATACGTATGTGTGTGTGTGGTGTGTGTGTGTGTGTGTGTGTGTGTGTGTGTGTGTATAGAGAGAGAGAGTTTGAGAAATTGGCTCATGTGATTATGGAAGCTGAGAAGTTCCATGATCTGCCATGTGCAAACTGGGGACCCAGGAATGCCAGTGATGTAATTCAGTGGGTCTGAAGGCTTGAGGACCAGGGGAGCTGATAGTGTAAGTCCCAGTCTGAGGGCAGGAGAAGATGAGATGAGATGTCCCAGCTCAAACAACGAGGTAGGAAAAAGGTGAAGTCTCCTTTCTCCATCTTTTATTCTATCAAGCCCTCAGTGGATTGGATGATGCCCACCTACACTGGTGAGGTCAACCTGCTACTCAGTCTACCATTTCAAATGCTAGTCTCATCTAGAAACAATCTCCTAGACAATCCAGAAACAATGTTTAATCTGGACACTGTGGCCAGTCACGTTGACACATAAAATTAAGCATAGCACCATCCCTCTCACTTCCAACCTTGCTTACACCTTCCTCCTTTCCAGACTACTTTAGCTTTACCTTCTCTGGACATTTTTCGAGCTCCCCTTTTACTCTTTTAACCTCTAATTTGGGAATTCCTCTAATAACCTGATGTCTAACCTTGACAATTGACTGCTTAAGACTGCAATGCCTTATGTAGGTATTCTTTCTTTGACAACTGTTTTGTTTTGCCTTTTATTCTATAGTACAGGGTGAAAATATATACACTGTAGCTTTTATTGAACCAAACCAATTGAACTGTATTCTAAGCACCTATCCATCCATGCTGCCTGGAAATTCATTCTGCATCATTTAGGGGTTTTTATTTGCCACTCAGTGCGCTGCATTAATGCAAAAAGTTCTGTTGTGGAAGAGGTATCTCATGCAACTAAGAGAATTCAGAGAGAATCCTCAACTTTGGTCCACACTGGTCTTTGCTAATATAGTCACTGGTTAATTCCTCTGAGTTTCTTGAATATGAGGGCCATCTTGCCTCTGAGCCTCCCTTGGGCATGGTAGTACTTGCTAAGGTAGGGAAATGAAGGCCTTGACCCTGCTTCCTGAGATATCTCACACAGCTCTTGGTCTTTGAAGTCATTTAGCCTTAGTGTGATGTTAGAAGTGACTCTGGGAAGTTTCCCACAGGTCATGAAACCTGTGCCTTTTACAGTCTTTTCAGAACTTCTCCTCATCTCCGTCTAGAGTTCAATTGCTTCTGCCTTCCCATCCCAAACCTCCCCTCTATCCTCTTTCCCCTGGAAACACCCTGAACAAACTTCTCTGAATTGACCTTTAAAAACATAACTCTGTTCTTTCCTTCCTCTGGGAAGAGGTGGGAAATAAGATCATCAGTGCAGTTGTTTTCACTCGTTCACTATTTTCTTTCCTCCTTTCTTTCCTCCCTCCCTCCCTTCTTTCATTCCTTCTTTCCTTCTATCCTTCCTTCCTTCCTTTCTTCCTGACATAGCTACTGTTTATATCCTCCAATTAACTTAATGTTTTATTAAGCATAGCTTCCATATTGCCCTCATGCAATTTTGTTTCAAACTTCTTTGTTTATGTGTTTCCATTTTCCTAAACTTGTTTTCCTTACTATTTTATCAGCTAACTCCTATTATGAGAACAAAGCCCAGCTCTGAGGTCACTTCATTCAACATTTTAATAAATATTTAAGATTTATAGAATAATTTCAAGTTGTAGGTATATTTTAGTAAAAACAAAAGGTTAGATTCTGCTTTCATTATGCTTATCCCCTTTGTGAAGCATACTCTGCCATTTCCCAGTATTGATATCTATCTTCTATTACAGGAGTGATTCTCAACCAAGGTGTATTATTGCTTTTACTGTGCTGTATTTTAATTATTGGTTTTCATATCTGTACTTTCTATAATTCTGAAAATTCTTGAGGGCCTTACTTGTATCACTTTGGTTTTGCCCCCTCTTCCCCATTGCTCAGTATAGAACCTTGCACACATTAGGTGATCATAAAGTGCTTGTTGAATTTTGATGATTTCAAATCTCTTCAGCATCCATTGTACAAAAAGCACTGTAATAGTCTCTTTAGCAGTTTTAAAGTTTGAGAAAATAGGCATTGTTACACTTAAAAAAACTAACAAGGAGAAATAGGGAGTTGCAGTTTAATGGGGATAGGGGTTTAGTTTGCAAGATGAAAAAGTTCTGGATATTGTTTGCACAACAATGTGAGCATACTTAACACCACTGAACCACATTTAAAATGGTTAAGATGATAAATTTTGTTATCTGTATTTTACTTTATTTTTATTTAAAAAGATTAACAATCTAATAGGTATAAGTTTTGCTCATGATATCAAGTAAAGAGTGACAATTCTCCTAAGAAATATACAGATCTGACAGGAATTCAGAAGATGGTGAAGAGACCAAAGAAAACCCAATCTCCTCTTTTCCAGAGATGTTGCTTACATCACACCTGGAAGACTTGACCGTCCTGTGTGCAAAATCTTTGGAATTTTATAAAATAATAATGGAATTTATGGGGAAAGAAAAACAGGTTAATATTGGTTGATTTTGAATCAACTGTAACCTGTCAGGACTTCCTAGGAGAATTTGTCCAGTAGCCATAAGAAATGTAAGGTATAGGCTTAGGAAAGAGGTCTGAATGGAGGATAGTGGCTGAAAAATTCACTCCCAACAAACCTGGACCCATGAGACTATATTATGTCTAAAAAGGAAAAAGGTCAGGGGAAGGAAAGCAGAGAAAGCTAAGGACTGATCTTGTAATAAGTTTAACTAAGGGCACAAAAGGAAAGAAGGTGATGAAAATGAAATATAAGAAGAGATGTAAATATACTGATTTTTTTAATCTTCTAATAACTAACTCTGACCTTTACTGGTGCTTTACAGTTTTAAAAGAAAAGTTATGATATGTATTTTTATTATCTATTAATAAATACTAACATTTGAGTCATGCTTTACAGTTTACAAAGTCTGTCCTTAGCACATTCCTATGAAGAAAGAATCCATTCTTCCCATTTTGCAGAAAGATAAGTGCTATGTATTATAGTTTATTTTGCTACCACATGGGTAAACAGCAGAAACCATGTTTTCTGACACCAATTCTCATTTTCATTTTAAACAAAATTTATTAAGATCTTATTTTTAACACCAATTCTCAATTTTTCCTTACATCGTCCTTTTCCTAAAAAGTATTAATTCCCACTGAAGGACAAAATTGGTGATTTTACAATCATGGATGACTTCGAAGAGAGCAAATTGAGTTGAAGAGCTGAGATCTTTGTCTGTCCCCAAAGAGTGTGTGTGTGTACTATGAAAACGAAGGCAGAAAATGTAGATTACTTTTTGAGGCACTTTGATAGTGCTTCAAAGCAGAATTAGGCTATTTTCTCCAAAGGTGGTAGGATTGGATAAGACTTTCTCTAGCATATAAAAGATTTGAGAATTTTTAGGAAGATAATTATACAACGGGTTAGAAGAGATGGAAAAATGCAAGAAGGAAAAATGAATAACAGAAAGAGGGGTTCCTTGAGGAGAGAGGAAAAAATGGAGTCAAGAGGATTAGCTTGAAAAAGGATGAGGGACACTTCTCCCAGACATAGAAGAGAAGATCAAAGTCTACCTAAAGGTAGAGAAAGATATAGAATGGTTATGGTAGAGTTGTTGACAAAAAAATTTTGAAATGGAGAGAAGATAAGTCAGCTGCCCCAGATAACTTCAGTCTTTTCAGAAAATAAAAATGGACATAAGAGTAAGGGAGAACAAAATCTACATTGAATTACAGGAAAAATTTTAAAAGAACTCTGTTGTGCTGACAGAGGAATGGATAAAGAAGATGTAGTACATATACAATGGAATGTTAGCCATAAAATAGAAAAAATAATGCCATTTGCAGCAACATGGATGAACCTAGAGATTAAGTGAAGTAAGTGAAGTAAGTCAGAGAGAGAAAAATATGTATGCTATCACTTATATGTGAAATCTTTAAAAAAAATTATATAAACGAATTATTTAGAAAACAGAAACAGACTCACAGACTTCGAAAACAAATGTATGGTTGCCAAAGGGGAAATGTGGGGAGGAGGGATAAATTAGGAGTTTGCGATTAACATATACACACTACTATACATAAAATTGTATGGCACAGGGAACTCTACTCAATATTCTGTATATGTATAAGTGAATCACTTTGCTGTACACCTGAAACTAACACAACATTGTAAATCAACTATATTACAATATAAAATAAAAATTAAGTTAAAAAAATAAAATAAAAGGAACTCTGTTGCAAATGTTACATGGCACCAAATGTGGTGAATAAAACAAACTTAAACTTGAAAAATGGAGTCTTGAGATGGTTGAGAATGAATCTAACCCATTGTGCCCAGTTCTTGGTGTCTAAGTATCATTCCTTATTAAAAGGAATTAGAGTTCCTTGGAGAAACGGCTAATTCCAAGGGAAGGTGGGGAGGCAAAGAGAATACAAGGTAAACCAGAATATCTTGTTGTGCCTGAAAATAAAAAGTGCTCAAAAAATGGACTTGTGAAAGTAAAAAGCAGCCAGATTGAAGTGGTTCCCAGGAGGCAAATCTGAAACAATTTGAGCATCAGCATAAATGATGATGTTAATGTGTTATAATCCATTGAATAAAATAAGAATACCCAAGCCCATACTGATCATAAGTGAATCAAGAAACATTTGGGGAGAGGGTAAAACAGAATGACAGCTAATAAATGTAGAAAAAAATGAAACAGCAAAATCACCATTGTGCAGTCACCATAATAATAACAGAATCAAGCAGAAATCAATAATGAGATCCTAACACTAGTGTCTAAAAATTTCCTGAGAAATATAATATTTACAAGGTCTTAAAATATCTCTTCACAGATTTTTTATTTTTATTTCTTTTTATTTGTTTGAATTTTATTATATTTACTTATTTTTTATACTGCAAGTTCTTATTAGTTATCCATTTTATACATATTAGTGTATACATGTCAATCCCAATCTCCCAATTCATCCCACCACCACCACCCCTCACTTTCCCCCCTTGGTGTCCATATGTTGGTTCTCTACCTCTATGTCTCTATTTCTGCCTTGCAAACTGGTTCATCTGTACCATTTTTCTAGATTCCACATGTATGTGTTAATATACAATATTTGTTTTTCTCTTTCT
>NC_041220.1:94116465-94126250 GCF_002837175.3 Physeter macrocephalus | reverse complement strand
CCTTTGTCATAGATTAGTTGACCATAGGTGCGTGGGTTTATCTCTGGGCTTTCTATCCTGTTCCATTGAACTATATTTCTGTTTTTGTGCCAGTACCATATTGTCTTGATTACTGTAGCTTTGTAGTATAGTCTGAAGTCAGGGAGTCTGCTTCCTCCAACTCCGTTTTTTTCCCTCAAGATTGCTTTGGCTATTCGGTGTCTTTTGTGTCTCCATTCAAATGTTAAGATTTTTTGTTCTAGTTCTGTAAAGAATGCCATTGGTAATTTGTTAGGGATTGCACCAAATCTGTAGATTGCTTTGAGTAGTACAGTCATTTTCACAATATTGATTCTTCCAATCCAAGGACATGGTATATCTCTCCATCTGTTTGTGTCATCTTTGATTTCTTTCATCAGTGTCTTATAGTTTTCTGAGTACAGGTCTTTTACCTCCTTAGGTAGGTTTATTCCTAGGTATTTTATTCCTTTTGTTGCAATGGTGAAGGGGATTGTTTCATTAATTTCTTTCTCTGATCTTTTGTTGTTAGTGTATAGAAATGTAAGAGATTTCTCTGCATTACTTTTGTATCCTAAAACTTTACCAAATTCATTGATTAGCTCTAGTAGTTTTCTGGTGGCATCTTTAGGATTCTCTATGCATAGCATCATGTCATCTGCAAACAGTGACAGTTTTACTGTGATATGTGATACACCATATTAACAAATTGAAGAATAAAAACCATATGCTCATCTCAATAGATGCAGAAAAAGCTTTTGACAAAATCAACACCCATTTATGATAAAAACTCTCCAGAAAGTGGGCATAGAGGGAACCTACCTCAACATAATAAAGGCCATATACAACAAACCCACAGCAAACATCATTCTCAATGGTGAAAAACTGAAAGCATTTCCTCTAAGATCAGCAACAAGACAAGGATGTCCACTCTTGCCACTATTGTTCAACATAGTTTTGGAAGTCCTAGCCATGGCAATCAGAGAAGGAAAAAAAATAAAAGGAATACAAATTGGAAAAGAAGACTATTTATTAATTAGAGGGAAAGTAGTAACTAAGTGAGGAAACATGACAGTCATAACTTTAACCAAGAAATCAAAGTTAAAATTACCCAAAATGGGACAAATCAACTGACATTCTGTGCCTCCTAATGTGATGCTTTGAGGACACATAATTACCTCTGTGGCATTCCTGCCTAAAAATGCACACCTTAAATCTAATCATTAGAAAGCATTAGACACACCATATTGAAGAAGATTCTACAACATAACTGCTCTGCAATCCCACTACTGTGCTTATACCCAGAGAAAACCACAATTCAAAAAGACACATGCACCCCAATGTTCACTGCAGCACTATTTACAACAGCCAGGTCATGGAAGCAACCTAAATGCCCATCGACAGATGAATGGATAAAGAAGATGTGGTACATATATAGGATGAACTGGGAGATTGGGATTGACATATACACACTAATATGTATAAAATAGATAACTAATTAAAACCTGCTGTATAAAAAACTAATTAATTACATTAAATTTTTTAAAAGTCAAATACTGTATATCACTTATATATGGAATCTAAAAAGTACAACAAATTAGTGAATATAAGAAAAAAGAAGCAGACTCGCATATATAGAGAACAAATTAGTGGTTACCAGTAGGGGGAGAGGGTGGGCATTATAGGGGTGAGGCAGTGGGAGACACAAACTATTTGGTGTAAAGTAGGCTCAGGGATGTATTGTACAACATGAGGAATATAGCCAGTATTTTGTAAAAAACTGTACATGGAAAGTCACCTTTAAAACTTGTTTAAAGGGGCTTCCCTTGTGGCGCAGTGGCTGAGAATCCGCCTGCTGATGCAGGGGACACGGGTTCGTGCCCAGGTCCGGGAAGATCCCACATGCCGCAGAGCGGCTAGACCCGTGAGCCATGGCCGCTGAGCCTGCGCGTCCGGAGCCTGCGCTCCGCAACGGGAGAGGCCACAACAATGAGAGGCCCGCGTAGCGAAAAAAACAAAACAAAACAAAACCTTGTTTTAAAAATTAAAATTTTCGAATAATATTTTGTTACAAATAAAAATTAATTTAAAACTAAAAAAAAAAAAAATACCTGCTCTGTACTTTTCAAAAACATTGCCATGACGACAGACAGACAGAAAGGATAAGAAACGGTTCCAGATGAAAGGAGACTAAATAAACATGATGGCAATTAAATAGATGAGCTTGCATTGAATCCTGATTCAGAAAAAAAATAATAAATTTCTTTGGAGAACCAATTGGAAATATTTGAATATTAGCTGTAAATAAAAGTATTTATTAATGTTTAATTTCCTGACTTTTATAACTTTATGATGATTACATAGAAAAAATGCTTTTGCTCCTAGGAAATAAAAACTAAAGCTTTCAGGAGCAGAGGCTTGATGAATGTAATTTCCTCTCAGGTGGTTCAGGAAAAAAAAAAAAAAATAGAATGCTTATATAGAGAGGAAGAAAATGATTTAAAGCAAAAGTGGTAAAATGTTAACAACTGAGAATCAGGGAGAAGGGAGTATGAGGTTCTTAATGCACTTTTTGAAATTTTTCTGAAAGTATGAAATTATCTCAATGTAAAAATGAGAAAATAATGACATTTGCCACCAAACTAGTAATTAACGAGCACCTATCAGACATCAGGCCCCAGAGAGGTACTGGAAATCCAGAACTCTATAAATTTCCTGGTCTCAAGTGGTTCCCAGTTTACATCAGGGGACGGAGGAACAAGTACTCAGGATACTGGAATCAGTGCTGGGGTATGGAAAGAAGTGGAATGGGCTTATAAATAACCCGTAAGCTGGAAAGTGAAGTCAAAAGGTAGGCTGGTTCATTTTACTTATCTATCAAAACTTTCAAAGAGCTTCCTGTTGCTTACCAAACCTCCCCCCACCCCCCCAAAAACAAAACAAAACAAAACTTCAAATGTTTTAGTTCAATGGGTTTTATCTACTTTGCAGAACTCAGTGGAATTGTACTGGCTGCCTCTCAGATTCAGTCTGAGGCCATGACATGCACTGAGGTATAGGAACATCACCTGGCAAAGCATTGTGGATCTGGAGTCGTTTTCCATTATTAATTTGCTAGAGCTGCCTTAACAATGTACCACAGTGTGGCCTAAACAACAGAAATCTATCGTCGCACAGTTCTGGAGGCTGGCAGTCTGAAATTATGGTACGGATATCGTTGGTTCCATTTAGGAGCTATGAGGGAGAATCTGTTCCATACATCTCCCCTAGCTTCTGGTGGTTTTCTGGCAATCTTTGATGTTCCTTGGCTTGTAGATCAGAGAGCATGTTGATCTCTGCTGTCATATTCACATGGCATTCTCCCTGTCTGTCTCTGTATTCAAATTTCCCCTTTTTATACAGAAAGAGTCATATTGAATGAGGGCACACCCTCATGACCTCATCTCCTCTTGATCATCTGCAAAGACACTATCTCCAAATAAGGTCACAGTCACAGGTACGTAGTGGGTTAGGTTTTAACATCTTTTGAGGTGACGTAATACAACTTATAACACTGCCTCACCATGACATTTACAGCTCTCAAAGAATCTTCCCAAACTATCTGCTCAATCTTATTTCATATTCCTCCCTATAAAAACACCTATTCCAGATAATTTGCTATAAATGCCCTTGGAATACCTTTTCCCTAGATCTGATCATGGCTAACACATTCTTCTACCAGCCTTAGTTTGATTGTTACACATTGAGTTACTCCCTAACACATCATGTGGCTTGATTTTCTTTGCAGAAGTTACATTCTGATCTTATGTATGTGTTTACTTATTTATACTCTGTCTCTTGCTACTAGGTTGTATGCTATGAAGGTGAGCATTCTGCCTGTCAGGGTGACTACCACAGCCTCAGCCAAGTTCAGTGTTTGGCACATAGTAGATGCTGAGTATCTCTGCAAGTGCAATGAGGACAGGGGCCATTTCAGTCTCTGTTTTTACATTTTCTTCTTATTTTGACCAGTCCTGCTTCGCTAACTCAAAGTAGGCATTTCATGTTTTGAATAAGTGTATAAATCGAACTGACCTAGATGACGATAACAAAGATTCATCAGAACAAACAAAATGTCCAATGATGGGATAGCCCTTGAAAGCCAACCAAATGAACCTGTTTCCATGACTATAAATAGTAAAGAAAAGAAAAACTCATTTGGAAGTAAATTAGAAATGTGAAGATAATAAAACATAGGAAAACAACAACAACAAAATCTGTAACATGGAAAAAATACTTCAAAGCCCATAAAAGCTTATGAATCTACCTTGCAGTATACTCACATTGCCAATGTTGGAAAAACCAGTGACAGAAAGTATTTAATTTTGGATCATTTTGCTGTTGTTGCCCAACCTGCTTTTGTACAAATTGTGTTTTTTTTCAAGTGCGTTCAGCCTCAGTGCTATTGTGTATGTGTGTGTGTTTGTGGTTTATGGTTTTTGTTTGTTTGGCTTTTTTTAATCTTTTTTTGTTTTTGTTTTTGCTAATTACCAAGGGCATACAAAAGCCATTCATTAAATCGTTAAATGATAGTACTTGTCACTATTATTACTGGTCTTCGCAATATATGTATGTGGAAGGTGGAAAAGGAACACAATTTTAAACATGAGAAAATGAATGCCTAAAGGTCTTATGTGCCTAATCCAAGGTTAGGCAGGGCTAGAATGAGAGTCCAGAGAGCGCCTTCTTTCCCTGGCCCACACTTTCTCTTTAGATTTGTTTGTTCAGTCACAATCCGGAGCCATACTCTTTGGGGACAGAGTGCCTAGGGTCTTGTTTCACCTGCCCCTCTCAGACTTACACTGCCAAGCTGTAAGGTTAACCAGTGTGACTCAGCTGCCTGCTGTACTGCCATTTGATAGAGTCACATGGCCAGTCCCTCACATGCAAGGAATGTCACCATTCCTGGGTTAGTCACCTGTGTGTGGGTATAGCAAGAGGGCCCCAAAGGTAAAACTGCAGTCACAGTAACAGTTACTTAGCTGTTCTGTCCATTCACTGTATAGCAAAACAGTGGGACACCAAAAAACAGAACTGACAGGACACAGAAAAGAAGGCAGGTGTGGAAATTGCATCCTACGATGACAAAGGGAAAAAGAATGTGTCTTGAGTTTGATTTTCAAGAAGTGTATTCATCAAAAGTGGCCATATGAGTAGTTAGATATAGTTGGAATATATTTTAGTTATAGTATGCTCATATAAAGAGTAGAGGGTAGACTGTCTCTGAGTTCATAGATGAAAACATTGAGAATATGCCAAGCCACCTTTTAGGGAAAAAAGGACAATGCACGTCCCTTCCACAAAATAAGACATGCATGGTCAAATACAAGCTGCATGGGCAACAACATAGTTATTATCCCCTCCCTGCCATCCATTTGTGTCTCTCCTCTTTCTCTCCTCTTGCCTTCTTGGTGGTCTTTTGCATAAAAGTGAGCAATGCATTGCTTACACACTTGAAACAGAAATATATACATTTTTAATATGCAAGTCTAAAGGTTCCGTTTGACGAAAGAAATCCCAGTGATCATATTGTCTCTTTTTTATAAATTTATTTATTTTATTTATTTATTTTTGGCTGCATTGGGTCTTCGTTGCTGCATACAGGCTTTCTCTATTTGCAGAGAGTAGGGCTTCTCATTGTGGTGGCTCCTCTTGTTGTGGAGCACAGGCTCTAGGCATGCGGGCTTCAGTAGTTGTAGCTCGCGGGCTCCAGAGCGCAGCCTCAGTCGTTGTGGCTAACGGGCTAAGTTGCTCTGTGGCATGTGGCGTCTTCCCGGACCAGGGCTCAAACCCGTGTCCCCTGCATTGGCAGGCAGATTCTTAACCACTGCGCCATCAGGGAAGCACTATATTGCCTCTTAAATTGATCCAACATATTCTGGTATTCAGGCTGAGTTACTTGCTAATAATTTCTTAACATAAAATGGAAAGACAATAGCGTTAGTAAATCAAACCAAAGGTGTGATTAAATGCCATGTGAATATCAGGCATTTGTTTCCATTCCATCAGTCCGACTTCATGGCAGACCAGCCAGGGGAGGAGGTCCTGTCATTTGCATGCTACAGCAGGGTGCATTATACAAATCACCCAAAATTATCCACTGCTACAAGGGAACTGGCTGCTGGAATATAGCGTTCGTATATCAAATGCAAACCTCCAGTGAAGACACACCTTGACTTCTCATTTAAGAGGTTATCCTTTTTTGCCTTACAGTACGTGCCCTTCCCCAAATCCAACCATACTAGCTTCTCATCAGATTTTTTGACGATTAGCCATCATGGCAAACTGGCAGTAACCTCTTACTTAACAACTTTTACACTTTCTACACCTTTCTCAATACAACAGACATTTCTCTATCACCAACTTCCACAGAATTCTGGATTTTAAAGCTGGTTTTTATTTTCATCTACAGCTCGAAATCAATCTAGATCTCGTCTTTTCTCTTCCGTGCTTGCTATCTCAGTTTGAACGATCATTCCACCCCTTTTCACATTTGAGTTTTGACTGCTTGGGTCAGGGATACATCTGAATTCCACAGTGGAATCTGGGTGCTGCTGTGCTCTATGAAACACCTTTCCATTAGTGATCCATCCATAGATGAAGTGTCTGAACTCTCAGGAATGACTCGAGAAATCCAGGTGTTAGTCTCAAAGTTTGAAAACTCATCATTTCCTTCTGTGGCAGAGTGCCCTCCAATTTTTATGGGGATCCCTCTTTCAGAGTCTCACACAGAAAGCCTGGATTTAGGGGGTAAATCACTTACCGAGTGGGGAAAAATATATCTGCTTATTCATTTATTCATCATGTATATTTTGGGGTATGAAAAATGTGCAGACACGTTTCAAAGGACAGGGCCAAAAAATTGATTCAGTTGTAATCCTTTGTTTATAACATATTGCTGTTCTTCAAGCATGACCTTCTCAATTTATTTATTTATTTATCTTAGCTAGGTAATAAGAAGATAACTAGCACTCATGACGAACCCATCACCTAATTCCTTACATCTACCAATTTGCTTCTACCTAACCCTATCCCTTGTGCTTCCACAAGGCAATGACTACCTGAAATTTTGTATTTCCTTGTTTTATTTAAATTATTCTTAAGCAAAGTATTGTTTAGTTTTATTTGTTTTTGAATTTTTTGAGAAGGGCACCATGTAGTCGTCCAAGATGTCATTTTTTTCACTCAGAATTATATTATCAAGATTTATTTTTCTAGTTGCACATACAGTTGATTCTTATTATTTGCAGTAGTTGTGTTCCGTAAAGTCACTGTGAATATTGAATTAGCCAATAGTGAAAGATTGCTCCTAGCGGAAATGCAGGGTTAGGTTCCTATGAGCCTCTGGTCACAACATTTTTGTTAAGTGATTAATACCTAATCTTGTTTCTTGTGTATTTTTGTTTAAAGACAGCTTATTTAACATATTAATATTGACCTCATACAGCCAACAGGACTACGACTCATGCCTGGTCAAAGCTTATATAACACATGCATTTTCTCTATAAGTCATACCACAGCCTTCTTGCACTTAGGGCCACTTGCAAGCATTTTAGCAACTGCACTTGGAGGCCATTCAAACTGCACTTGGAGGCCATTCAAACAATCAACAAAATGCACAAAAGTGAGAAAAGTACGACACTGAACAGACTGTGAAAAGGATATATGGTTACAGCATGAGAGCTGAAACAAGAAGGCAGAGTATCTTGTGCGTCAGGCAACTCAAACTTTGCACCCCATGTGTCCATAAGTGACCCCAAAGTGCCGTAAGTATTTGTTTTGGGGCTACACATACAAATTTTAGCAAGTTGGGAAATTGCAACTATTGAATCAGAGAATAATGAAGATTGACTGTAGTTACCTTCCATTCATTTTTATTGCTGTATAATATTTCATCATGTAAATACACCCCATTTTAAACATCACCCTTCTGTTAATGAACATTTGAGATTTTACTAAGAAATTTTTTTTAATGAATTTTAAGTTTTCCTTATACATGAATTGAGCATGCTACTGAAATAACTGTGCAGGGGAGAAATGCTGTTTTCATGTAAATATAATGTTCTGCACTTACACGGCAAAATGCCAGCAGCTATCTGCTATCAATCTAAGTATTTACTGTACATATTTAACACTTTGTAACAGAAACAAAGATGTATTAGATGCAGAGCAACTTTTATCAAAATTTTTGAAGACAAGTGTGTATTCTATGTTAAAAATATGTGTGTGCGCTGTGATAAACTCTGAAAACAGAGCTAAAATGATGATCATTGTCTCCATGAGTTCCAAGTCTCAGGACGTGTAAACAGGTAACATAAAATTATAAATACAACCAAGGTAGTATAGAGGCTTCAAAATCCAGTCACAGGAATGTTGACCTCTGCAAAGGAGGTGGAGATGATGTTGATATTTGAAACATAGTGATACCTACACCAGGATCCCTTAATGACACTTTCCAATGGAAAATTTGCAAATTCTCTGGTCCTCATTATTACTTGTATCCTTTGAAATACAGAGAGACCAGGTTTGGCCTTTACACATGATTGCTTCCCTCAATTTCATGCAGTCTTCCCCGTTGACACTAAATAAGGGCTTTAGATGCTGTGAGCTGGTTTTAGCTGCTGTAGGTTTTGAAGAAATAGAATTTATCCTCCTCTATACTCCCTTAACCTTTGGTTACATGTGCATTGCGTTTGTGCTATTTCTGAACTTGATGGTAAGATATGATTGGCCATTCTTTTCTGAATAGTGTCAGTTCCTCTTCACAGACACCCAGACCTTGTCGGTATAAGCCAAGGCTTTCAATGTGTGGCTTTCAAACCAGCCACACCAGCCTTGTTAGAAATATTCATTCTTCACCCTCATCCCAGAGCTACTGAGTCAGAACTTCCTGGGGTGGGGTCCTGTGATCTATGATTAAAGAAATCGTTCAGGTGATTCCAATGCATGCTAAAGTCTAAAACCCAATGCAAAAGGAACTCTTTATTGATTTAAACTGTCCCTAAACACCAGATTTTGTCAGGGCTGCAAATTGATCAAAGGTTGTTCTCTGGCTCTATTCTTCAATAAGGACTTAAGAGAGAAAGTGATCAGAAGACTATAAGTTGTAAATCACAAGCGGGAAGACACAAATGCATTACACAGGTTGGAATTGAGAAAACAATTAGAGAAATGAAGAAATATGCCATTGTACCCAAACCCACATGTCAGTACCTGGAAGCAGCACTTAAGCCTGTTTCTTTAGACCCACCCAAATGGATTTATAGATCTGTGGTACAAGTGTCTATGCCCATTCTATACAAAATATGGTCCACCCTTCAGCAATATTGGCTTCACCTGGGAACTTTAAGAACTAAAGAATCTTGGTGCTCCACCCCAGACTCATTGAATGGGATCTGCTTTCAAACAAAATTCCTAGGTGACCAATTGCTCACAAAGTTTTGAGAAGCATTGGTCTAATCTTTTGCACAATAGTACATGATATATGTTGCTTCTTAATTTTGAATTGATGAAAGAATGAATAGAACCTTCCATAAGTCATTTAGCCTTTAGATATTAGACAGAAACACACTTAATATGAGTAAGCACTTGTCTAGCACCTGCTATGTGCCAATCCTCATTTTAAAATGTTACATACATATATACAATGGAATATTACTCAGCCATAAAAAAGAATGAAATAATGCCATTTGCAGCAACATGGATGGACCTAGAGATTGTCATACTGAGTGAAGTAAGTCAGGCAGAGA
>NC_041220.1:94100495-94116057 GCF_002837175.3 Physeter macrocephalus | reverse complement strand
ACATATATACAATGGAATATTACTCAGCCATAAAAAAGAATGAAATAATGCCATTTGCAGCAACATGGATGGACCTAGAGATTGTCATACTGAGTGAAGTAAGTCAGGCAGAGAAAGATAAATATCATATGATATCACATATATGTGGAATCTAAAAAAATGGCACAAATGAACTTATTTACAAAACAAAAATAGAGTCACAGATGTAAAAAAAAAAAACCAAACTTATGGTTACCAGAGGGGAAAGATGGGGAGTCATAAATTGGGAGATTGGGATTGACAGATACACACTACTATATATAAAATAGATATCTAATAAGGACCTACTACATAGCACAGGGAACTCTACTCAATACTCTGTAATGACCTATATGGGAAAAGAATCTAAAGAAGAGTAGATATATGTATAACTGATTCACTTTGCTGTAAAGCAGAAACTAACACTATATTGTAAATCAACCATATGCAATAAAAATTTAAATAAATAAACAAATAAAATGTTACATATATTGATTCATTTAAGCCTTACAACAATCCTATGAGATAAGTACTGTTATATCCACATTTTACACAGAGAGGTTGGGTCACTTGTTCAAGGACATTAATTTAATAAGGGACAGAATTAGGATCCAAATTTTACCGATTTGGTCCCCAGTCCTGTAGTATCCCTAAAGCTCTCTCCCCTGATTCTCACATGAGCAGAGAGCTACAATGCACTTGATTAGATTAAGGAGTTGTGTTGGTTTTGTATTATAGAAACTCATAACCAAACTATGGACAATGGGGCAGATTATGTTTAATTGGAATCTTTTTTCCACAGTCCTCATGATTTCTTTTAGAGGAATTTACTAGAGAAACACTTCTGGACTCTTAGTTCCTCTAAGTTGCCTGACAGATGAATCTGGGATAAAGAGCTGGGCCCATTATGGATCAGCTGCTTCTGGGTTCTCTGTGGCTCTCCCTGAATAGAGCGAAACCTGATCTCTTTCCAATAAATCCAGAGAAAAGGGCCTGTCTCTATTTTGTGAGACCTAGGGTTTTCTAGCCCTACTTAATACAGAGGGTTAAATTCTGCAATCTTAGGAAACTCATTGTTGCTGGACATCTAAGCTGCATTCTTCAATCCATCCATCATCGCCAATTAACACAGATATTTTGGTCTATATTTTTTCATTTAAGATAGTCAATCTCTTAATATGTTCTGGAATCAAGCATGGATTCTTTTCTCTCTTCAAAACCATTAAGATGTATACAGTAAGGGAAGCAAGACTGCCTTTTCAGAATTTTCATAGCAAAAATACTCAGTCACTGTAACATCCATAAATGAAATCTAATTAAACTGTTTCCATATAATGAAGAATCTAGACTTCTGTGATATTGTACAAGCTCTTTCCTCTACCTTGTCCATCTGGAAAAGTCCTGCTCCTCCTTAGAGATAAGGTCAACTCTCCAGAACCCTCCCTTTGTCATGAATTTTTCCACAGCCTCTCAAGGGACTGATGTGTGCTCCTCCTCTTCCTCTCAGTGACTCTCTTGATACCTACATTATAATATTCACTGCCAGGAAAGAGGCCTTGAGTACAAGGGCTACTTAACTTTTCTTTGAAAATAGCTAACACAGTTATGCCTGGGTACAAAGTAGCCATGAAATAGATATTCATTCAGTGAATAAATGGATGAATAACTTGGACTTGCAAGGTGGACATATTTTGAAATTAAATTTGAATTAGTGCAATCTTTGCACACAGAATAGGAATTATCATAGAGATTCATGAAAGAATAGCTGCACTGAGTTGGTTAAAAGCCCAACACCAAATTGAAATATAATTGTGTTATTTTAGAATACTTACAGAAAATATGGTGATTTATAGCCTAGAATTTTGGAACAGTATCAGACTGATAAATTCAAGGCTTTTAGCCCAATAAGCACACTCACAGGAGAGAGAATATACAGTCACAGGGACAACAATTCAATCTAGCCTTGCTCTGCAGCTCAGTGGATGTCTTTAGGGAACTTGTCAAAATGTCCAGGTAACACTTGGCCTACAAGTGGCTCTGTGGGAAAGTGCACACTGATACACTTGGAAAAAAATCAGCTCCCATGAGAATTCTGAGTATTTTCCACAGTTCCTCCTCCTCCTCCTGATCTTGTATGCCTTGAACTTGTACAATCAAGGAAGTGTTGGTTACACAAATCCCTGCCTGAATTATCACAAATTTCAAATTGGCAGGATCTGAATTAATGAAAATTTTACCCAACTACGTTCCATTTCAGCTCTTCCAGATAAAATGTGCTATGGAAAATTTGGAGGCGGTCCAGAAGACAGCAACTAAAATGATGAAAGGTTTGACTAATATTCCCTCTGAGGTAAGGCTAAAGGAGTTTACTTAGCCTAGAGAAAAGAAGGCTGAATAAGGAATTAATAATCGTTCTCAAGTATATGAAGAAGTGTGTGAGTGACAAGAAGCAGATTCCCTTACTTCTAATGACTCCTTAACAAGAGGAAAGTGGCTTGCGACAGGGGAAAACTGTGTGTCATCCTTAGAAAGCCTTCCTGACTTTACAAGACTCACAACCGTGACACCTCGGGGACTGCTCCAGTGGATGTTTTATGAAAAACCTAAGCATTTACCTTCTTCCATGGGCTCATATTAAGTCTTGCCTGGATGCAAGTGGGTTAGACTAAATGACCTCTTGGCGTCCTTTCTAACCTGGTGATTCCATTTGATGAAAGGTCATTTGGTTGAATTGATTAGAATGTTAAAATTGCACTCCTGGATCAGTGGATTTGTACCGCAAGAGAGAACCCTTCAGTTCTGTGTGGCCAGTTCGAATTTCATCCTGTTGGCAGCGACCCAAATTTATACCACACTGCCAGCGCAGCCGGGCACACTATCCAAAGTAATAAGCCTTGTTGGCATTGCATTGAGAGTGTTCTATCTTGCCTTTGAAAAAAAATGTTTCAGGGCTGCATGAACGACAAAACCACAGCATCTTTTAGATTTACCTCAGGTACTAAGACAGCAAAGCCTCTGCAACAGAGCATTGTGCCAGAAGAAACAAGACAGTCTAGGCTTTAACCTCTAAGAACTTCAGAGGGTCTGAAACAAATAGAATCAGAATAGGGATTCCTAGAACATGAGTGTCAAATATATATGTGAGCGACTTTCAGTCTCTATATTGTCATCTAAAAGACAGGACGGTCACAAACTAGGGATCCTGAAAAGCTACTCTAGTAAACATAACAGTGAAAAGTCTTCTTGAGAAATTCAAGTATTCCCCTAGACCTGAAATCAAGGTGACAATCTTAACTCCTTCCTCTCTCCCCACAAGTCCCTCCCAAATCTGTATCCAGTATCCAGTTAATCATCCAGCCCTAGGCTTCTTTATTCTGTACAACTCTTGTGCACAGCCCCTTTTTGCAACCTTATTACCACCCTCTGATCCATCTTGTTTACAAATTTCAACTGTAGCCTTGAAGTAACCTCCTCACCAGTTTGCCTTCTTCTTCCAGCTCACAAGCCACTCTACACACAATAGCCAGAATTTTAAATTGCAGATCTAATCATATCAGTTACCTGCTTGGGGATCCTCAGTTGATTCTCCTGAATTCCAAAATAAATGTCAAACTCCATCCCAGTAAGACTATGACTTTCATAGTCTTACTGGTGCCCACTTCCATAGCCATACTAATATCCCCAGTTGAAAAGTAATTTTCTGTTCCTTCAATAACTCATGGTTTTTCAAACCTGTATGGCTTGGCACATATTCCTCCATTTGTGTAAAAATGCCTCTTGATTTCCTACCGTAGCTCCCTGCTCCATACTTCACACAGATAATTTGTTTTCATATTTCCGTTAAAGCACCACTTCCAACACAAGACTTCCTAAATCCTTCAGGGCTATTCCAGGGCTAACACTGTGTACTTCTACATTCTCCTGACATAGAGCTATTTTAGTGGTCATTTCTGTGTTGTTTTTTTTTTTTGTCTGCTCAGAATCCATGCCCTCTTTTTCTAATTTTCTTTTCCCTGTGATGTGAATTCTTGGGTGGTTTGCCATCCAGAATGCCCTGCTTTCCCCTAGCCACCTGGGGAGTTGAGATAAAGCTAGGCCAATTGAGCTTACTCTCTTGGAAACTTGAGATCTTGAGTGGAGAACTTAAGGATGGAGAAACGTTAGTGCTGATTAACCGGACAAAACCACTGATTGGTCCCTGACTTTTATCATGGAGTCCCTCTGGCTCCTATCCATTTGGGAGCCTTAGTTACTCAGATTTCCTTTTAGTACTGTGAGCAACTCCATAGCCTTCAAATAATTTTTTAATTAAATTAACTAGAGTTGATTTCTATTGATTACAACCAAAAATCCTAACAGATACGACTCTTCTAGAACTTCTCTCTTATTTGTTTGGCTAACATTATAGGCTGTTTTCTCTTAAAGGGCAGGGAGCAGGCACTTAACATCCTTTTGCACTCATCATTTAATATAATGCCTGCCTTATAATAGGTGCTCATAAACAAGTGAATGAATGATTTACCTTATGGAATGAACACGGGCAAGAAGCAGTGATTAATACCAGCCTAGTGGAAGGATACTAATGTCTCTAGTCTGGTTTACATTATTTGTCAATGACTAGGATGATGATTTAGATGACATACATATCACACTTGCAATCTGCACTTAACTGAGAGGGATAGAAAATATATTAAATGACCAAATTAGGTCCCCAAAAGATATAAGCAGGCTAAAAGGATGAGTTACATTTTTTTAAAGTTTTATTGAGGTATAATTCACATACCATAAAATTCATTTAACATATACCATACATAGGTTTATAGGATAATCACAGAGTTGTGAAGCCATCACTAAAATCTAGTTTTAGAACATTTTCATCACTCCAAAACAAGACCTCATACTCACTAGCAGTCACTCCCTATCCCCCACTACAATCCTCAGCTCTAAGCAATCACTAATTTACCATCTGGCTCCATGGATTTGTCTTTTCTGGGCATCTCATATAAATAAAATCATACAATATACCACGTGTGTGACTGGCCTCTTTCACTTAGCATAATGTTTTCAAGGTTCATCCATGTTGTAGCATGTATTTATACTTCACTCCTCCCTATTGCTGAATAAATATTCCATTGTATGAATAAACCACATTCTGTATATCCATTCATCAGTTGATGGACATCTGCGTCATTTTAATTTTTTGACTGGTATAAATAATGCTTCTGTGAACATTCATATACAAGTATTGTGTTGTTATATGTTTTTCTTTTTATTTGGTGTATTTTAGAAGTGGAATAGCTGAGTCATATGGTAAAGTTATGTTTAACTTTTTGAAATACTACCAAACTCTTTTGCAAAGTGGCTGCCTTTCTACCAACAATGTGCAATGGTTCCAATGTCTTGGAAAAATATTTTGCCATTTTTTAAATTGGGTTGTCTTTTTATTATTAAATTATAAGAGTACTTTATATATTCTGGATAAAAGTCCCTTACCGGAAATATGATTTGCAAATATTTTTCTCCTATTCTGTGAATTGTCTTTTCACTTTCTTGATGGTATCATTTACAGAACAAATATTTATTTAATTCAATTTACTCTTTTTCTTTCTTCATTTGTGCTTTGGGTGCCATGTCCAACCCAAGGATATAAAGTCTTACTTTTAGGTTTCTTCTGTGAGTCTTATAGTCTTCGCCCTTATATTTAGGTCTATGATCCATTTTGAGTTAATTTTGTGTATATGGTGTGAAGTGTGTGTTCAACTTTATTCTTTTTCATGTGGATATCTAGTTGTTCCACACCATTTGTTAAAAACACTATTCTTCCCCCCTATTGAATTGTCTTAGTATCTCTGTCAAAAATCAATCAAACAAATATGCATGGATTTATTTCTGAACTCTCAGTTTTATTCCATTGAACTATACATCTATCTGTATGTATGCCAGTACTGCACTAAGTTTTGAAATTGGAAAGCGTGAGTCCTTAAACTTTGGTCTTTTTCAAGATTGTTTTGACTCTTCTAGGTCCCTTGCATTTCTATATGAATTTTAAGGTCAGCTTGTAAACGTCTGTAAAAAAAAAAGCTGGAATTTGGATGAGTTATATTTTATATTATAAAATATAATCTGTTTAAATACCTAAAAGCATAATTAGTGAATGAGGATGGAGTAATTTAAGGCTCCTGTCAACTCTGGAATAGCAGAATTCTGAAAATTAGCCATGGTAAAAGAGAATAAATATTTTCAAACACAAGTACAAAAAATAATAATTTAATTTAATTAATTTAATTATTAAGTTAGAAATTTCATTTACCCTTTTGTCAGCCCCAAGCTTCAAGTCTTTTTTTTAAATTTGCCTGAGGCTCATTATTGTTATCACCATAAACAGTAATATTTATAGCTATTGATGATCAAGCTGTTAGCTCACCGTTGTGATTTTAGCTATTAGAATAATAATAATTTCTTTTAGAGAGGCAGGAAAGGTTTCCAATCCTGAGAGGATGGAGACCATGCTCTATTTCCCTTTAGAGAATTAGCATTAAGTATCTAGTATCTACATCTAGCACTAGTAGATCTCAGATTTCCAGGCTGAAACATGTTTAAAAAGTTTGGTTTATAACAGCACCAAATGACATTCATTTGGTTGTTCACCCACAGATTATCGCAATGCCTCTAAACATGTTTCTTAAGAACCTTTCCCAATTCTTAACCGACCTTTTCTGAAAAGCCCAGAAAATGCTCACAGATGGCCATCAGAACCATCTTCTTGGTTATTAAGTATTATCTGTCATTTTCCTATTATTCAGTTCTAGCTCTATGAAGAGGTGTATGAGACTTCAAATGCACAGAAGCTCCACAAAAGTCTGCACAGCGCTGGGGGCAGTGCTATCCCATCAATCTAGAAATCTATTCTATTCTCAAAGCTACTATGCTACATCCCCTTGAGGCATTTTTCTTCTCCAGGCTAAAAGTCTTAATAATAGCAGGAAGGATTTTAATACTACTATTAATAATAGTGATTTATTGATTTTCTTTTCTAATAATTCCTTATTCATATCTTTTAACTACTTTTTAAAATCAGTTCTTTTTTCTTATCTTTTCTCTTTGACTTGCAGGAGTTTCTTTTATATTCAATATTAATCCTATATTGGCTAGTGATACTGTGAATAATTTTCCCAGTCTATTATCTATCATCAACTTTATCAGTGGTTTCCTTAAGCAGATATCCTTTATTTTTAAGTATTCATAATTACCAGTTTTTCTTCTTATGTTTTGCTATTGCCATCTTGTTTAAGAAGTGCTTCATCACCCTTAGGGACAAATATGTCTCCTACTTTTTATCTAAGAGCTTTATAGATTTTTCTTCATATTTAAGTGCTAATCCACCTGTGGGACAGGGTGGGAGCTCTTTTATATGGTGTAAGATAGGGATCAAGGTTTCTTTTTATTTTCTATAAATTGAGTCAGTCTTTGTTCCTCAATGATTTAAACCAAATTGTGATATATAAATGGGACTTATTTTAAATTCTTTTTCCTAGCTTTCTCTATTTTATCACACTGCTCATATATATTTTCTTTTCCTTTTTTTTTTTAACTATGACTTTGCAACATAACTTTCCAGAAAGAATTCTCTCTTGCTGCTCTTCTTTTTAATATACTCTATATAGCACTTTCATCTTTCTTTTAAATTTTGGAATAAATGTTTCAATTTTGTCAAAATATTAAGTTGAATTTTTTAGGATTATATTAAATCAATTGATGAAATTTGGAAACTGCCCATTCATAAATGAATTTCAATCATCTAATAGCATACATCAATCTTTCTACTTGTCTTAAATTTTCTTTTAGGTCAATTAACATAATTAGTTTTTTATTTTTAAAAGTATTTTACATTCTTTGTCAGATTATTTCCTGGATACTTTATATAGGGTTTTTATTGTTATTTGAATGTTATGTATTGTATACTCTTTTCTAGATAAATATTATTGGTTAAAAGGGAACACAATTGATTTTTATAAATTTATCTTGTATCTGGTAATCTAACAGATTACTCAGGTAAGTCTAATATTTTATTTTAGGAGTATGTTGGATTTCCTACACAGATCATCTTACCTAAATCATAAATTGTATTTGTACTCTTCTAATCTTTGCATTTCTTATTTCTATTTTTTTGTCACAGCATAAGTAAGGAAATCTATGTTAAACAAGAGTGGTTATTAAAAAACATCATTATTTTATTCATAAACCTGAAGGAATGTGACTCAAGTTTTTCCATTGAATAAGAAGTTGTAGGTTTTAACTATAAGGTCTTTATTTATTAAGTTAGAGAAGTTTCATTCTACAGGTGATTTTTTGAGTCTATGTCAAAAATAGACATTAAAATTTAGTAAATGATTTTTTATACCTATTAAAATAGTTGTATGATTAGTTCTTTATATGGTAAAACATAAAATGGATCTATAAATGCCTTATTTTGTATTCTACTTATCCAATTTCAAAACCAATATTTTACTAGTCTCATAAAAACTTGGGTGTCTTTCTCTCTTTTTTTAGTTTCCTTAAAGCATTTTATAACATAGGAACCATCTATCCCTTGAAAGCATGGAAGAACTCAGCTATGAAGCTATTTGGAGCTGAGGCATCTCTGGAGCAGAGCCTGAAATTACCGTTTCACTTTCTGTAATGGTTATTGGTCTACTCAGGTTTTTTTATTCCCCTTGCTTCAATTCTGGCTTTTTTTATAGTTTTATACAAATATCTCTCTTCTTTCTAGGTTTTCAAATATATTAGTGTATAGCTGCTATAATAATTTTTAAATTATTTCCAAATCTTTTTTGTATATATATATATATATACATATAATATTTTTTTCATTCTGTGTTTTTTTGATTTCTATATTTGCTTTTATCTTTTGCCAAAGATATCTGTACCATATGAATCCTTTCAAGAAAACACATTTTGGGAACTATTATCTCTGTATTGTTGGGGTTTATTCATTCATTTATTAACGATGTATTGAGTACCTGTAATGTGCTAGTCTTTGTTACAGGCACTCTGATATAGCAGTGAATAAAGCAGACTAAAAGCCGTGACCTCATGGAGGTTACATGCCCATGCTATTCTCTAGATACAGCTAAGATTATGGTCAGCTCCTCTTGCTTCACTGGCTTTCTTTTTTTGTTTGTTTTTTCCTACTTTTTACATTGGATGAATATGAATTTCCCTCTTCAAAATGCATTTACATTATCATTAAGTGGCTAAGTATTGTATGTTTTAATTTCCTTTATGATTTCTTCTTTATATACTTTTATTTTTAATCTCCATTTAATTATGCCTAACATAAATATTCACTAATGTATCATTTTTTAACTTACTAATAGCTATATCTTCCCCCATACAGAGACCTTGCTTCTTTGGACAATAAACTTGATTGAACTATTTACTCATCCTTAATGTCATTTACATATTATATCTATCTATCTATCTATCTATCTATCTATATCTATCTCCTCTAGGATTTCTCTTATTATCTAAGTACTTTCTCCAAAAATAATCTCAAAGAGGGTTATGTGGGGCAAACCTCATGAACACTGAAAATAGCTTTGTTTATGTATATTTAAATAATTTCTAGCTTATTAAAAATTTTAAATTTGATGTTCTTTTTTCAACAGTTTGAAAATATTACCCCATTATCTTTCCTTGTTTTGCTATTGAAAAACTTAATGTTCAATGATTTTTTTTAATCTAGAGAGTTTTAGCATATTTTATTTTTGCCATTTTTTAATTCTTGTCATTCACCACAAGTTGTCTATATATAGGGTTTTTTTAATCTAACTATTTGGCACTCTATAATCCCTTTAAAATTGAGGTCTTTCGTTATCCACTAACTCTCATGAATTCTCAGCCCTCATTTCTTAAAATACATTTTCTCTTCCATTTATGAGTTTTCTTACCTTTAAGGAATCATATAAAAAGTTAAAACTGCTAATTCTATTCTTCGTGTCCTCCAACTCTTTATTTTTTCTTTTTCATCTCTCAATTTCTTTCTGTGCTCTTGTGGTGACATCCCCAAACTCTACATTCTATGTCAGCAATCCCTGTTCAATGGAAACATGTTGCTATTTACCCTTTCTATTGAGTTTTTACTCTTAATTCATATTTTTATTCTTTGTATGTGGATGGCACCGGGGTTTGCCTCACCCTGGTTTGCCATTTGCTCCTCTTATCAGTTAACAATGCTTCCTATGACCTCAAGATTTTTCACATGTTTAGAATTGATTTGTGTATTTAAACGCTCCTCTCTTTCCTATGTGATATTATCAGCGTGCATTTCAGGGGAAGGAAGCACAGTATACTAATTCCCACTCTTGTCAAGATTATTCTTTTATATCAAGAGTAGCAAGCAGAAGGGAGTTGAGAATTTAGGTGTGAATCCTAGCAGGATATCCCCACGGCCAGGCTGGGTGTCTTCCAAGAATGTCCCAACCATCATGTCTACCAGGGACCTGCCAGTACAATGACCATATCTGAAAAAGATTGAGGACTTGAGGAGAGTGACATAAAAATCAAGCAACAGGGAAATGAATTCCAACAACAAATAACATTTTGACTGAGAAACCAGTGATCAATATTCTTATTCTTATTCTTATTCTTATACCTACAAAGGCAGTGACTGAAAGATAAAAAGAGAATATTCTCTGCTTTCACCTAGGCAGTCACCCTAGAGGGTTTTAGGAGGCACATGGATTGATCCTTAGCAATTGGAAGCCTTCAGAATTTGCTCTCTTCTTTCTTCTATCTTCTTTCTTCTCCTTGTCCTTATTTACACATACACACACACACACACACACACACACACACACAGAGCACTTCTTTATTTCCCCCCGAATTCCACATTACTTGAAAACTGATTACTAATGAACAGGTTGTCACAGTTGATTTTGCATTTTCTTCCACATTTTCTGCCCTCTATTGTGAAGAGCATTTTACTATGTATTCCAAAAGAATATACAGTAAATATATAGTAATATGTATTTACTATATAATAATAAAATATTAAGTAGTAGTATAGTATTAACATATAATGCTTTACTATAATAAAGTATATATTATATACTTGCATATATAATATACTAGCATATCATATGTTATAATTATTATTATTATTATTCTGTACTACGTAGTATAGTAAAATATAGGGGTACCTGTTTTTCTTCTGATGCATTTTCTAGGTGTCTTTGGGAATCTGTATATTCATATTATAGAAAAAGGAGATGTGGAATTCTCAGTAGTTGTCCATGTTAAAAGTGCTCTTGGAGGAGCTTCAAGATGGCAGAAGAGTAAGACATGGAGATCACCTTCCTCTCCACAAATACATCAGAAATACATCTACATGTGGAACAGCTCCTACAGAACACCTACTGAACGCTGGCAGAAGACCTCAGACCTCCCAAAAGGCAAGAAACTCCCCATGTACCTGGGTAGGGCAAAACATAAAAGAGAGACAAAAGAATAGGGACAGGACCTGCACCTCTGGGAGGGAGCTGTGAAGGAGGAAAACTTCCCACACACTAGGAAGCCCCTTCACTGGCTGAGACAGTGGGTGGCAGGGGGAAACTTCAGAGCCACAGAGGAGAGCACAGCAATAGGGGTGCAGAGGACAACGCAGAGAGATTCCTGCACAGAGGAGCAGTGCTCCAAAACACTCACCAGCCTGAGACGCTTGTCTGCTCACCCAATGGGATGGGTGGGGACTGGGAGCTGAGCCTCTGGCTTCAGAGGTCAGATCCCAGGGAGAGGACTGGGGTTGACTGTGTAAACACAGCCTGAAGAGGGCTAATCACCATAGCTAGGTGGGAAGGAGTCTGGAAAAAAGTCTGGAACTGCCTAAGAGGCAAGAGACCATTGTTTTGGGTGTGCGAGGAGAGGGGATTAAGATCACCACTTAAAGGAGCTCCACAGACGGGCTCGAGACGCGGCTATCAGCGTGGACCCCAGAGCCGGGCATGAGATGCTAAGGCTGCTGCTGCTGCCACCAAGAAGCCTGTGTGCAAGCACAGGTCACTGTCCACACCTCCCCTCCCGGGAGCCTGTGCAGCCTGCCACTGCCAGCATCCTGTGATCCAGGGACAACTTCCCCGGAAGAACACACGGCGCGCCTCAGGCTGGTGCAATGTCACGCTGGCCTCTGCCACTGCAGGCTCGCCCCGCTTCCGTACCCCTCCCTCCCCCCGGCCTCAGTGAGCCAGAGCCCCCTAATCAGCTGCTCCTTTAACCCCGTCCTGTCTGAACGAAGAGCAGGCGCCCTCAGGCGACCTACACAAAGAGGCGGGGCCAAATCCAAAGCTGAACCCCAGGAGCTGTGCGAACAAAGAAGAGAGAGGGAAATCTCTCCCAGCAACCTCAGGAGAAGAGGATTAAATCTCCACAATCAACTTGATGTACCCTGCATCTGTGGAATACCTGAATAGACAAGGAATCATCCCAAATTGAGGAGGTGGACTTTCAGAGCAATGATATATATATATCTCTTTCCCCTTTTTCTCTTTTTGTGGGTGTGTATGTGTATGCTTCTGTGTGTGATTTTTTCTGTATAGCTCTGCTTTTACCATTTCTCCTAGGGTTCTGTCTGTCCATGTTTTCTTTGTTGTTGTTGTTGTTGTTTTTAGTATACGTTTTAGCACTTGTTATCATTGGTAGATTTGTCTTTTGGTTTGGTTGCTCTCTACTTTCTTTCTTTCTTTTTTTAAATTAATTTAAAAAAGTGTTTTAATAATTATCTTCCATTTTTCTTAATAACTTTATTTTATTTTATCTTCTTTCTTTCTATCTACCTTTAATTCTGAGCCATGTGGTTGACAGGCCCTTGGTGCTCCAGCCAGGCATCAGGGCTGTGGCTCTGAAGTGGGAGAGCCAAGTTCAGGACACTGGTCCACAAGAGACCTCCCAGCTCCATGTAATACCAAACTGTGAAAATCTCCCAGAGATCTCCATCTCAACGCCAAGACCCAGCTCTACTCAACGACCAGCAAGCTAGTGCTGCACACCCTATGCCAAACAACTAGCAAGACAGGAAGACAACCCAATCATTAGCAGAGAGGCTGTCTAAAATCATAATAAGGCCACAGACACCCTAAAACAAATCACCAGACGTGGACCTGCCCAGCAGGAAGACAAGATCCAGCCTCATCCACCAGAACACAGACACTACTCCCCTCCACCAGAAAGCCTACACAACCCACTGAAGCAACCATAGCCACTGGGGACACACAACAAAACCAACTGGAAATATGAACCTGCAGCCTGAGAAAATGAGACCCCAAACACAGTAAGTTAAGCAAAATGAGAAGACAGAGAGACACACAGCAGAAGAAGGAGCAAGGTAAAAACCCACCAGACCTAACAAATGAAGAGGAAATAGAGTCTACCTGAAAAAGAATTCAGAATAATGATAGTAAAGATGATCCAGCATCTTGGAAATAGAATGGAGAAAATACAAGAAACATTTTACATGACCAAGAAGAACTAAAGAGCAAACAAGCACTGATGAAAAAAACAACAAATGAAATTTAAAATTCTCTAGAAAGGATCAATAGCAGAATAAATTATGCAGAAAAACAGATAAGTGACCTGGAATATAAAATAGTGGAAATAACTACTGCAGAGCAGAAAAAAGAAAAAAGAATGAAAAGAATTGAGGACAGTCTCAGAGACCTCTGGGACAACATTAAATGCACCAACATTTGAATTATAGGGGTCACAGAAGAAGAGAAAAAGAAATGGACTGAGAAAATATTTGAAGAGATTATAGTTGAAAACTTCCCTAATATGGGAAAGGAAATAGTTAATCAAGTCCAGGAAGCACAGAGAGTCCCATACAGGATAAACCCAAGGAGAAACATGCCAAGACACATATTAATCAAATTATCAAAAATTAAAACAAAGAAAGAAAAAATATTAAAAGCAGCAAGGGAAGAAAAACAAATAACACACAACAGCATCCCCATAGGTTAACAGCTGATCTTTCAGCAGAAACTCTGCAAGCCAGAAGGGAGTGGCAGGACATACTTAAAGTGATGAAAGGGAAAAACCTACAGCCAAGATTACTCTACGCAGCAAGGATCTCATTCAGATTTGAGTGAGAAATTAAAACCTTTACAGAAAAGCAAAAGCTAAGAGAATTCAGCACCACCAAACCAGCTTTGCAACAAATGTTAAAGGAACTTCTCTATGCAAGAAACACAAGAGAAAGAAAAGACCTACAATAACAAACCCAAAACAATTAAGAAAATGGTAATAGGAACATACATATTGATAATTACCTTAAATGTAAATGGATTAAATGCTCCAACCAAAAGACATAGACTGGCTGAATAGATACAAAAACAAAACCCGTATATATGCTGTCTACAAGAGACCCACTTCAGACCTAGGGACACATACAGACTGAAAGTGAGGGGATGGAAAAAGATATTCCATGCAAATGGAAATCAAAAGAAAGCTGGAGTTGCAATTCTCATGTCAGACAAAATAGACTTTAAAACGAAGCCTATTACAAGAGACAAAGAAGGACACTACATAATGATCAACGGATCAATCCAAGAAGATATAACAATTGTAAATATTTATGCACCCAACATAGGAGCACCTCAATACATAAAACAAATACTAACAGCCATAAAAGGGGAAATCAACAGTAACACAATCATAATAGGGGACTTTAACAGCCCACTTTCACCAATGGACAGATCATCCAAGATGAAAATAGATAAGGAAACACAAGCTTTAAATGATACATTAAACAAGAAGGACTTAATTGATATTTACAGGACATTCCATCCAAAAACAATAAAATACACATTCTTCTCAAGTGCTCATGGAACATTCTCCAGGATAGATCATATCTTGGGTCACAAATCAAGCCTTGGTAAATGTAAGAAAATTGAAATCATATCAGGTATCTTTTCCAACCAAAACGCTATGAGACTAGATATCAATTACAGAAAAAAATCTGTAAAAAATACAAACACATGGAGGCTAAACAATACACTACTTAATAACCAAGAGATCACCGAAGAAATCAAAGATGAAATCAAAAAATACCTAGAAACAAATGACAATGAAAACAGGACAAACCAAAACCTATAGGATGCAGCCAAATCAGTTCTAAGAGGGAGGTTTAGAGCACTACAATCCTTCCTCAAGGAACAAGAAACATCTGAAATAAACAACCTCACCTTGCACCTAAAGCAATTAGAGAAAGAGGAACAAAAAAACCCCAAAGATAGGAAAAGAAAGAAATCATAAAGATCAGATCAGAAATAAATGAAAAAGAAATGAAGGAAACGATAGCAAAGATCAATAAAACTAAAAGTTGGTTCTTTGAGAAGATAAACAAAATTGATAAACCATTAGCCAGACTCATCAAGAAAAAAAGGGAGAGGACTCAAATCAATAGAATTAGAAATGAAAAAGGAGAAGTAACAACTGACAGTGAAGAAATACAAAGGATCAGGAGAGATTACTACAAGCAACTATGTGCCAACAA
>NC_041220.1:94098034-94099269 GCF_002837175.3 Physeter macrocephalus | reverse complement strand
AAAATTGATAAACCATTAGCCAGACTCATCAAGAAAAAAAGGGAGAGGACTCAAATCAATAGAATTAGAAATGAAAAAGGAAAAGTAACAAATGACACAGCAGAAATACAAAGGATCATGAGAGACTACTACAAGCAACTATATGGCAATAAAATGGAAAACCTGGAAGAAATGCACAAATTCTTAGAAATGCACAACCAGGAAGAAATAGAAAATATGAACAGAACAATCACAAGCACTGAAATTGAAACTGTGATTAAAAATCTTCCAGCAAACAAAAGCCCAGGACCAGATGGTTTCACAGGCGAATTCTATCGAACATTTAGAGAAGAGCTAACACCTACCCTTCTCCAACTCTTCCAAAATATAGCAGAGGGAGGAACACTCCCAAACTCATTCTACGAGGCCACCATCACCCTGATACCAAAACCAGACAAAGATGTCACAAAGAAAGAAAACTACAGGCCAATATCACTGATGAACATAGATTCAAAATCCTCAAGAAAATACTATCAAACAGAGTCCAACAGCACATTAAAAGGATCATACACCATGATCAAGTGGGGTTTATCCCAGGAATGCAAGAATTCTTCAATATACGCAAATCAATCAATGTGATACACCATATTAACAAATTGAAGGATAAAAACCAAATTATCATCTAAATAGATGCAGAGAAAGCTTTCAACAAATCAACACCCATTTATGATAAAAACCCTCCAGAAAGTAGGCATAGAAGGAACTTACCTTAACATAATAAAGGCCATATATGACAAACCCATAGCCAACATTGTCCTCAATGGTGCAAAACTGAAACCATTTCCACTAAGATCAGGAATAAGACAATGTTGCCCACTCTCACCACTATTATTCAACATAGTTTTGGAAGTTTTAGCCATAGCAATCAGAGAAGAAAAAGAAATAAAAAGAATCCAAATCGGAAAAGCAGAAGTAAAGCTGTCACTGTTTGCAGGTGACATGATACTCTACATAGAGAATCCTAAATATGTTACCAGAAAGCTACTGGAGCTAATCAATGAATTTGGTAAAGTAGCAGGATACAAAATTAATGCACAGAAATCTCTTGCATTTCTATACACTAATGATTAAAAATCTGAAAGTGAAATTAAGAAAACATACCATTTACCATTGCAACAAAAACAATAAAATATCTAGGAATAAACCTACCTAAGGAGACAAAAGACATGTATGCAGAAAATTATAAGACACTGATG
>NC_041220.1:94066648-94097136 GCF_002837175.3 Physeter macrocephalus | reverse complement strand
ATCATTAGAGAAATGCAAATCAAAACTACAATGAGGTATCATCTCACACCAGTCAGAATGGTCATCATCAAAAAATCTACAAACAATAAATTCTGGAGAGGGTTGGAGAAAAGGGAACCCTCTTGCACTGTTGGTGGGAATGTAAATTGATACAACCACTGTGGAGAACAGTGTGGAAGTTCCTTAAAAAACTAAAAATATAACTACCATACGACCCAGCAATCTCACTACTGGGCATATACCCTGAGAAAACCATAATTCAAAACGAGTCATGTACGATAATGTTCATTGCAGCTCTGTTTACAATAGCCAGGACATGGAAGCAACCTAAATGTCCATCAACAGATGAATGGATAAAGAAGATGTGGCACATATATACAATGGAATATTACTCAGCCATAAAAGGAAATGAAATTGAGTTATTTGTAGTGAGGTGGATGGACGTAGAATCTGTCATACAGAGTGATGTAAGTCAGAAAGAGAAAAACAAATACCATAGGCTAACACACATATATGGAATCTAAAAAAAAATAAGGAAAAGAAAAAAAGTGGTCATGAGGAACCTAGGGGCAAGACCGGAATAAATACACAGACCTACTAGAGAATGGACATGAGGGTACAGGGAGGGGGAAGGGTAAGCTGAGACAAAGTGAGAGAGTGGCATGTAGCCTTAATCACTGTATATACACTACAAAACGTAAAATAGATAGCTAGTGGGAAGCAGCCGCATAGCACAGGGAGATCAGCTCAGTGCTTTGTGACCACCTAGAGGGGTGGGATAGGGAGGGTGGGAGGGAGGGAGATGCAAGAGGGAAGGGATATGGGGACATATTATACATATACATATGTATATGTATAACAGATTCACTTTGTTATAAAGCAGAAATTAACATACCATTAACATACCATTGTAAAGCAATTATACTCCAATAAAGATGTTTAAAAAAAAAAAAGTGCTCTTGTTGGGAATCACCAGTCGCACATATTCAAAGCCCAATCTCAGCATTTCTTATGTCCTTTGATAGGTGTGGGAAGCACAGAGGGAGAGAAAACAAGCAGAACTCCATAAATACTCAAGGTCTCCCTTAGACTCCCAAGCTCTGTAGGTGGCTGGACTTTCTGTAGCCTTAATCACTGGAGCTTTGTTAGTATCCGACCTGGCCATCAGGAAACAGAGATGAGTTAGTCAGACCAAATGTGTTAATAAAACCAGATTGCACTACTAAAAAAGAAAAATCAGCTACCAGTTGTCAAGTGACTCTTGTACAGTTTTTATTATGCTCTGACAGAATGATACATCCTTTCTTTCATGTGTTCCTGGGGCAGGAGAAAAGACAAAATTCTAAATCAGACATGGTGAGGCCAAGGGAAAATTGCTGTGTTGGATGCAGGCTAGTACTTGTGTGGTCTCTGTACAAGCCAGGTACTTTATAAGCATTACTTCATTTTGTTTTCCCAAGAACACTGTTAGATGTATGTTATTATGAACATTTTACAGAGGAGGAGACTGAGCTTAATGGCATTCAATATCATTTTGGTTTCACAAGTAACCATTGGGGAAGCAGATTTCCCCAGAAGAATGTTTAAATGTAAAGTTTGTACTCATTTTACTCTTACAAAGATAGGACCCTATATTAGAGACAGGTTTGCCCTTGATTAAATATGAAGCAGCTTAAGAATACCTGTGAAACCTCCCCCCTGCAACATTCCTGTTATAGATCTTATTTTCCCTTTGTAGTACCCCGCTCTCTACCATTTAGGCATCCAGTACTCTTAGCCAGTATCTAAGTTTCCTAGAATATCTCTGATATTCTAATTCTCACTTTGGTGTTAGCCAAGAAGCTGTTCTTTGTTGTTGTTGCTTTTTGCTTGTTTGTTGTTTAGATTGTTTCATGTTTGCCTTACTTATAAAACCATAGATAAAGGGTAAATCGTTTCTTTCCTATCTCCTATTGTTTAGTTCAAAGACATGAATTTCTGAAGGTAGAGTTTCATTCTCTCGAACCTAAGAACAGACCATGTAAACCTGGGGTCCCCAATGTCCAGACCATGGACCAGTACCAGTCCTTGGCATGTTAGGAACCGGGCCGCACAGTAGGAGGTGAGTGGTGGGCGAGCAAGCAAAACTTCATCTGACGCTCCCCATCGTTCCCCATCTCTCACATTACTGCCTGAACCATCCCCCTGCCTTCTGTGGAAAAATTGTCTTCCGTGAAAACAGTCCCTGGTGCCAAAAATGTTGGGGACCACTGATGTAAACATTAAATTTACTATCATCAAAATGCAGTCAAATCTAGGAAATTATCAATGCCCCATGGTCCTTTTGGCACAAGAGGCCTAGTATCTAAAAGCGCAAGAGAAAGTAAATCAGGTGATCTTGAAAAACATTCCCTTGAGACGATCAAGGTAGAAATAAAGAAATCTCAAAATTTGGTGTGTGGATGTTTATCTTGCTAGATACCCTCAGTAGTTTTCTGTAGATGCTTATTGAGCTGGCTAATGTTTAATTTGAGTAACCTTGTGGAAAGACCTGTTTAAGTGGCACTATCAAACAATAGCAGCAAGAGGAGAGATAAGGAGAAAGTATAAAAGGATTATTAAAGAAATGCTGGGGGTGGAATTTATCTCTCCAAACAAATCAGGGTGTTCTGGGCTTAATAGAAAAATCCTATAATAGGTGGACAGATAGGAAACTGTTATTTTCCAGAATGTAGTAGCATGCTGGTGGTTTTACTCTGATTTTGTGGAGGGGAACTGGGGAGGGGAGACTGACTTTCAATCATTATTTTTATAACACATTTTCTAAGATCTTGACATCCTAAATACTTTTATTTTTAAACAAGGGATCAAAGTGGAGGGAGGGACAGGGGTTTGAGAATGCCTTCCCTAAGTCTCCTTCCATAATGTAGTTGCATAGGAAAGAAATCTCTGTTGATCCCTTTTGCAACCCTAATACATTTCACAGCAACGCTTGGATAAGCTTTGGCCAGTTACATCAGAATAGTTTTACTAAACATCCAGAGTAGAAAAGAGATATAGAGAGTAGAGAGACTAATTACTAAATAGAGTCTGAGTTTGCCTTTCTTTGCCTCTGTTACCTAGCTAGACATAATGAAATTTCCAACATGTGTTCCTTGTATTTCTCTATCAGAGAAGAGAATTAATAATGTGCATGTATTGATCCTTTATTTGTATAGTTGTTGAAGCAAAGGGGTTGACGTAAAGAATCCAAGATTCTATTTGACCAATCAGTTTATATTTGTTAAGAACTTAATAAGTAGCCACCTCTGTGGGGATTTGGAGCAGGGCTATCAGAAATGGAGTGACTTTTTTTCAGGTGCTTACAGAAGAGGTGGGTTGACAAGACATATACACAACAATCAGGACAGCGGAGCAAGATGCTATAGATTTGACAAGTCTCATTTCCTCTTCTGTGTTAGCAGTAGATAATTATTGGACTTTTCCATAGAAATGAAAAGCTAGGATGAACGTTTGAACAACTAACTATACATCACAGTTACCTGTGAATTTCTAAAAATTCAGATGGACTGGCTCCACTCTAGATGAAACAAATTAGAATCTCTCTGGATAAGTGTTACAGATTAAATGTTTGTGTCCCCCCAAAATTCACATATGGAAGCCCTAACTGCTAATGTGATAGTATTTGGAGATGAAGCCTTTGGAAGTAGATGAGGTAGTGAGGGTGGGGTCCTCATTATGGAATTAGTGCCCTTATAAGATGAGATATGAGGGCTTGCTCTTACTCTCTGTGTTCTCATAAAGAGGAAGTCAGTGAGTCCACAGCAAGAAGGAGGCCGTCTGCAACTCAAGGGGAGAGTTCTTACCAGAACCCAACCATGACAGCATGCTGATCTTGAATTTCCAAACTCCAGAATCGTAAGAAAATAAATTTCTGTTGTTTAAGCCACCCAGTCTGTGGTATTTTGTTATGGCAGCCTGAGCAGACTAATGCAATGAGTCTTGGAGATTGTGATGAACTGTGTTCCTGGTCTTTCTGCCTCTACTTAAACTATTTTTACCAGATAGTAATTAATTATTTTTTCAAAACTTTTCTCATCATCTCATTGTCCTCCAACCATTCAGCTGTAGTCACCACTGCCTCACTAGGAGAGTGGATATAACTCAGGAAAAAACAGACTTAAGCAAGTTGTGGGTTAAATGGTGACCCACCAAAAAAAAAAAAAAAAAAGAGAGAGAGAGAGAGTTGTTAAAGTTCTAACCTCCAGTTCTTATTTGGAGGTAGGGTCTATACAGAGCTAATGAAGTTAAAATAAGGTCATTAGGGTGAGCCTTAATCCAATATGACTTATATCCTTATAGAAAGGGGAAATTTGGACACATAGACATAGAAAGAACACTATATGAAGATTGTATTATGCTGTCCTAAGACAAGGAATGCCAAAGAGCACCAGCAAACCACCAGAAGTTAGGCTAGAGGCATGGAAAATATTCTCCCTCACAGCCCTCAGAAGGAGTCAACCCTGCTGACACCTCAGTTTAGGACATCCAGCCTCCAGAACTCTGAGACAATAAATTTCTGTTCTTTAAGCCACCCAGTTTGTGGTACTTTGTTAGTGGCAACTCGAGCAGATTAATACAAATCATCTGATAGCTAAAGCACTTATGATTTCTAAGAGCCAAGATCTTGAGGGAAGATTGCTTGCTTGTTTGTTTGGGACATTTTTTGTTTTGTTTTGTTTTTTCTAGAATTTGCCAAGACTTAAAGTCCTGTAACACTTAGACCAGTTGTTCTCAAAATTTAATGTGCATCCAAATGGCAGAAAGTGTTTACCAAAACACAGACTGATGGGTTCATCCTCAAAGTTTCTAAATTAATAAGCCTGAGTTGAAGCCTAGGGATTTGCTTTTCTAATAAGCTATTAGATGGTACTAATGATGCTGGTTGGAGGACAGAGAAAAATGTTGGCTGACAAAAGAGCCCGTTTAAATAAGCAAATGGTGATGAGAGATGGAACAGTCAGTAGAGAAAGAATCAATGAGTAAACACAGAAGCCATGCCAACTGGGATATAGTCTTGGTACTCAAATATGTAGAACAAGACAACTTAATCAGTGGTTTTCTAAAAGAGGGTCAATATAAGTCATCAGGTATTTCACAGATTTAGTAGTTCAGATATTTTCATATATTTGTGCACATTTTCCAAAACATACAATTCTGGGAGACCTGGATTACTAGAGGTGGGGCTAGAAGGGTAAGCAATAAGAAAGTTTCAGGCAGAGTGAAAGAGTGAATAGCATGTGCAAAGCTCATATAAAGCATGTTATAGCGTGACAGCTCACCTCTGTAACCCTAGAGGTAGGAGAGCATTTCTCTGAGATGAGATGGAAGGTTACAGTCTGGGTGGGCATCGCAGGAGGTGTCTGTTAAAGCAGTTAACTCACTTTGGTTGTTTTAGAGTTGAAAGAAGCCTCTAACTTCCAGATCATCCACATTTATATACAAAGGTAAAGATATGATAGGGATTCCTCATGAATTTCAAGCTATCTCCTGAGTCCAACCTCTATAAGACTGTTGGTAGCCAGATCAACAGTGCAGGCATTCTATTTTCTATAGAAAGCATCTTAGGTCATGTCTCCAGAAGCAGACCCTGAGACAAGATTCACTTGAATGTGATTTATTAAGGAACTGCTCCTAGGATAAGCTGTCAAGACGTGGAAGAAGAATAGGGAAGGAGAAGTTAAAATAGGGTGCTATCCTGATCCTGCTGCTGGAGGAGAACTCTGGAGTGTAAATTACATTGTGGTCATCTTGGTCTGAGTGGGGTCAGGAGAATACCCAAGAGCTGTCCTCTAAGAAGAGAGCTCCCTGATAGCTATTGGAAGCCAAAACATACCAAAACTAAGGGAAGAATGCAAATAAATGGTAAAGGATAGCTGTCTTAGTCTGCTTGGGCTGCCATTACCAAATACATTGGGTGACCTAAATAACTCAAATGTATTTACTCATGGTTCTGGATGCTGAGAAGTTTAAGATTAAGGTGCCATCCAATTCAGTTTCTGGTGAAGTCTCTCTCCTTGGGTTGCAGATGACTAACTTCTCACTACGTCCTCAGTGCATGTGCATGTGGGGAGAGAGAAAGATGTATCTCTATCCTCTTCTTATAAGGGCACAAATTCCATCCTGAAGGCCCCATACTCATGACCTAATCCCATTACCTCCCAAAGGACTAGGTCCAAATACCACTACATTGGAAGTTAAGGCTTCAACCTATGAATTTGGGGGGGGGGGCACAAACATTCAGTCCATAACAGGAGCCTAGCGGATATGGTTGAAATGTGGACAATAATATCTGCTACAATATGTCTTTCATGTCTGCTTCTAGTCTTTCCTGATGCTGGACTCAATCAGCATCACTTAAATTGATCATATATGTTCTAAATGTTTGGAAAGTTTTACATTGGTTTAGAAGACTCTTTTATTTCTGCAAATTTTCCTGTTTGCCCAACCCTTTATGGTTGTGTGCAGGGAGGAGCACCAAAGACTTCCTCAGCCTGAGCTTGAGCCCTAATGGAGTCAAAAAGACATGTTTCAGATGCACACATTTGGAGAAGAGGTATGGACTTGTGCTACATTTATTTAATTGAAAGATCATAAGGGTGACTCTCTCAGAACAATGGACGTCTACTATTGAGGAAGCATCTGAGTATGCAACTCCAGAAACAGAAAACAGATAGCAAAGTCCAGATGGGAATTCTCCAGCTTAAAAAAATAAAGTCCCTTCCCTGGAAGTACCACAGTACACCAAAAATAGCATCAAGAACCCTTACCTCCAAGGAGCAGGAAGGATATTTTTCTGGAAAAGTATTTTATTTTTTTCCCCTGCACTGTAGTTCAGTTTGTCCCTGAAACCTATTCCAAGTTAAGGATGGAAAAGAATTACCCAAGAGATCAATGCAAACATCATCCCTTGCAGAAGGTCCTTTCACACTGAGCTTGCTGACGTTGCAGTCTTCACTTTTACACTGTTTCTGGTATATATATGCATATGTATACATACATATATTTATGTATATATGTATATGTATACATATGTATATGTATACATATACATATATATATACACATATATATACCCGAATTTTTTTGCTTTACAAGCCTCTTCTGGTCTTCAGGCTGACTGTAGGCATTAAAATAAATAGTTGTAGAACAGATGCATTAGAATATGGGCTTTGGCATCACAAAGAGCTGGATTTGAGTCCTAGCTCCTCCACTCTTGTGTGTAACACTAAACCTCTCTGAGTCCCAATCAACTCACCTGTAACGTAGGGCTAATTATACCTTATCTCGATTAGTTGTTAAGAAATGCATCTGATTACATTTGTAAAACTTTCAGCTCAGTGCTCAGCACACAGTTATAAGATAAATATTTACTAATATAAAATAGCAATATTTAAAGAAAGAAGTAAAGAAGGCTGAGAATATTGATGCACATGCTTAAAGCAAAAATGATCCATTTCCTATTAACTCAACTACCCCAAAAACATATTTTTAATTGAGAGAATGAGTCAGTTTGACAATGAAGGTTGTAGAATGAACGAACTTTAGTGCTTGAAGGAACCTTAGAATCAAGTATTCTTCACTTTCAGATGATCAGAGTAAGGTATCAAAGACGCTCTGACTTGTTCAAGGTCAAAAGCCACCAGGCAGAGGCAGCGCTAAAACGCAGTACCACACTGTGTTTGGTACCACAATTTATTCGACCTCAATTCCTATTTGCTGAAGGAGTGGATCTGTTTCTTTTTAGAATTCATGTATAAATTTATAAAGCTGGTTCAGGACAGGTAATTCCATGTAACATGTCACCAAAACAACTGAGCATTGGTTTGACACACATAATTTCTAGCCAACAAAAAAGTTTATGTTGGGACTTCCCTGGTGGTGCAGTGGTTAAGAATCCACCTGCCAATGCAGGGGACACAGTTTTGAGCCCTGGGCCAGGAGGATCCCACACGCGGCGGAGTAACTAAGCCCGTGCGCCACAACTACTGAGCCTGTGCTCTAAAGCCCTCAAGCCACAACTACGGAGCCTGAGTGCCACAACTACTGCAGCCCGTGTGCTTACAGCCTGTGCTCCACAACAAAGAGAAGCCACCACAATGAGACGCCCGCGCACCGCAACAAAGAGTAGCCCCTGCTCGCCGCAACTAGAGAAAGCCCGCACATAGCAACAAAGACCAAGTGCAACCGAAAATAAAAAATAAAAATAAATTAAATTAAATTAAAGAAAAAAAAAGCTTATGTTGATGCCTGAACACATTCCAGAGTCTTGGAAGTAGAAGAGAAGGTTTAAAAATGCAAACAAACCTTAGTCATGCTATTAAAGGACACGTTTTGGAATAGAACTCTGGAGTGCTTAATTATCAACATGTGCCTTTCCATCCCTGGCCTATTAAATCATCTGGCCTGCTAATAATAGCCTGTTTAGCCATCAGGAGAAGATGGATGAGTTTTAGTTCCCATTTTCAAATCCGAGGGATCTGCCCTGTTTCTGAATTATCCGCAGATGAAGATTAGTCACTGAGGTATCTGTAGGTTGTACAGAGGACACCGGAGTCTCAGCCGGCACATTTATCCTCACCACTGTGCTCCTCCCTTTCTCCTCCCGGGCTTCCACTGGTAAATAGTGACTGAAAGAGCCAAGGTTAAATGCAGGGAGGGAAACCTTACCAATTAAAAGCTCTTTTTAACATTTGTAAACTGGATTTAATTGCTTCCTGTTTTTAAACCATCCATGAATAGATCACCTATTTAGCTTGGCAATGGCAATTGTACATGTAGTATGACTGTTTTTACAAAGACAGCTGTTTTTTTTTTTTTTTCTTTGTTCTTTTTAATCTGTGTCTAGTGTGCCTGTTATCTGTTGATGTGTAACAAACTATCCCAAAATGTAGTGGCTTAAAACAATGATTTATCTGGATCGTGGTTTTGTGGATGAGGAAGTAAGGAAGAACTTCACTGGGTATCTCATCTCTGCTCCATGAGGTGTTAACTGGAGTTACTTGACTGGTCCAAGGTGGCCCACTCACAGGGTTAGCAAGTTGGTGCTGATGTTGGCTGAGAGTTTAGCCTAGTTTTTTTTTTTTTTAGCCTAGTTTTTTGTCAGAGTAACTTGCTTGTGATCCATGAGGGCCTGTCTGCAGTTTGGTTGGACTTCTTTATAGCAAGAGAAGCTGAGTTTCTAGAATGAGTGTTCCTTCAGCCCAGTGAAAGCTACAAAACACCTTCTGACCTAGCCTCAGAGTTCCAGAAAGCCACTTTTGCCGTATTCATTGGTCAGGCACATCACTTAAGGCATGCTCAGATTCCATAGGATGGAAAATAGACTCTCTTTCTTAAGGGTAGGACAGCAAAGATTTTTCAGACATCTTTAATCTATTACATGGGGGAAAATCATAATCGTTCAATTTTAACTACCCCCTCCACCCCAGGGGGTAGTTAAAATTAAGGAAGTTAGGAAGCTCTTCCTAACTTCCTCATCCACAAAGTCATGATCCAAATAAATTATTGTTTTAAGCCACTATGTTTTGGGATAGTTTGTTACACATCAACAGGTAACAGGTATCTGACGTTTCTCGGAAGCTTAAAAGTATTTTAAATTTATTCATCAGATCTCCCTCCACACATGATATTTAATATGTAACTTAATAAATTAAATATTTGATTGATTTATTTAATTAACTTATTTAATATTTAATTTAATAAACATTGTGTGATGTTTTAAAACAATGATTTCAATCAATCAGTCAATCAAATTCCATTTATTTTTCTGATGATTACTCCTTTCCTTTCCCAGCCCATTTCCATGTTGATTATAATACTTCAAATGCCATTCTGGATTCTAAATAACTAGCAAGTGACACATAATGGAAGCTTCAACACCACATTCTCTGTGAAAGCAAGGCAGACAGGGAAAAAAATCATTAAAAAACACTTGCAAAGCTAAAGAAGAATCTTAACAATGGCAGAGCTTTTGAGATATTTAGGTGGCTTTCATGTCACCCTTTGTTGATGTGTAACAAACTATCCCAAAATGTAGTGGCTTAAAACAATGATTTATCTGGATCGTGGTTTTGTGGATGAGGAAGTAAGGAAGAACTTCACTGGGTATCTCATCTCTGCTCCATGAGGTGTTAACTGGAGTTACTTGACTGGTCCAAGGTGGCCCACTCACAGGGTTAGCAAGTTGGTGCTGATGTTGGCTGAGAGTTTAGCCTAGTTTTTTTTTTTTTTAGCCTAGTTTTTTGTCAGGGTAACTTGCTTGTGATCCATGAGGGCCTGTCTGCAGTTTGGTTGGACTTCTTTATAGCAAGAGAAGCTGAGTTTCTAGAATGAGTGTTCCTTCAGCCCAGTGAAAGCTACAAAACACCTTCTGACCTAGCCTCAGAGTTCCAGAAAGCCACTTTTGCCGTATTCATTGGTCAGGCACATCACTTAAGGCATGCTCAGATTCCATAGGATGGAAAATAGACTCTCTTTCTTAAGGGTAGGACAGCAAAGATTTTTCAGACATCTTTAATCTATTACATGGGGGAAAATCATAATCGTTCAATTTTAACTACCCCCTCCACCCCAGGGGGTAGTTAAAATTAAGGAAGTTAGGAAGCTCTTCCTAACTTCCTCATCCACAAAGTCATGATCCAAATAAATTATTGTTTTAAGCCACTATGTTTTGGGATAGTTTGTTACACATCAACAGGTAACAGGTATCTGACGTTTCTCGGAAGCTTAAAAGTATTTTAAATTTATTCATCAGATCTCCCTCCACACATGATATTTAATATGTAACTTAATAAATTAAATATTTGATTGATTTATTTAATTAACTTATTTAATATTTAATTTAATAAACATTGTGTGATGTTTTAAAACAATGATTTCAATCAATCAGTCAATCAAATTCCATTTATTTTTCTGATGATTACTCCTTTCCTTTCCCAGCCCATTTCCATGTTGATTATAATACTTCAAATGCCATTCTGGATTCTAAATAACTAGCAAGTGACACATAATGGAAGCTTCAACACCACATTCTCTGTGAAAGCAAGGCAGACAGGGAAAAAATCATTAAAAAACACTTGCAAAGCTAAAGAAGAATCTTAACAATGGCAGAGCTTTTGAGATATTTAGGTGGCTTTCATGTCACCCTTTCTCTTTTATGCTCCAAGGACTAAGGGTACAAAAAATCAGTTTTGCAGATCTTATCTGTAGACCCCAAAGTAGAAATTAACTAGTAGTAAAAATCACATATATTGAGTCCCTTTTTATTTGCATATATTTGCATACGAATTACCAACTAATTGTTGTGAAGTAACAAGAGAACAATAGAAGAAAGAAAAGGGGGTTGAAGCTGCAACAGACACCTGGAGACTGTATTTAAAAAGCTTTTTAAATATTTAAATTTTTTTCACTAAAGACAAAGGCACTGAACAATGCACAGAAAATGCTACCAAAAGAATCAAAGTGGGAAAACGTTCGTGACTTACTAACACCATTTTTTGATGAAGAGAACTTTAATTCTTCCCCCTTTAATATAATTAGAACCTAAGGCACTGTCTAGAGACAGTGCTGAAGCAAGTTCTAAGCTTCCTCTGCCAAGCTCATAAGTTTGCACTAACCCTTCTTCAAACTGAGATCTTTTTTTTTTCGGTACGCGGGCCCCTCACCGCTGTGGTCCCCGCCGCTGCGGAGCCTGTGTGCTCCGGACGCGCAGGCTCAGCGGCCACGGCCCACGGGCCCAGCCGCTCCATGGCATGCGGGATCCTCCCGGACCGGGGCACGAACCCACATTCCCTGCATCAGCAGACGGACCCCCAACCCCTGCGCCACCAGGGAAGCCAAACTGAGATTTTAAAATAGTTGTTTAATGTTCCTTTAGTAGAGAGCTTGTTTACTGTGCTTGGGACAGGTTGCCTTCCTTTTTCCCCTTTGTCATCCTGAACAATTCAACTCTGGCCCCAAACTGACTTACCTCACTCAGCAAAACTAATGACTTTCATTGAGCCCTTCCCACTCTTCTTCAAAACCAACTTTGCAAACATCTGTGCTACCTTGAGCACAATCTTTGTGGGATTTACCCCTGTAATAGATTTTTTTTTTAAATTTTGCCTGCCTAGCATCTATTCCCTCTTCTGGAAATAGAACCCTAATTTTTCTTCATACAACTTTATCTCATATTCTCAGTCACTGTGGCTTCTGAACAGACTCCCACCCTCAGCTTTAAGAACAGAGACAAAACAAGGGGAGGTATAGTTCAGAGATAGAGATGGACCAGAGTAAGTTGAACATAAGAAAAGAAATGGAGGAAAGATAGAAGGAAGGAGAGAGAGAGAGAGAGAGAGAGAGAGAGAGAGAGAGAGAAACAGAAAACACTGATGACATCGTTTGAGATCTTGAATCCAACCATGCCCCAAACTATATTTTCAAGTTATACAATCTTCCTCCCAAACACCCCCCACCACACACACACATGCATACACAAAAGCATTCTGTTAATTTATATAATAATATTAGTTATTATTTTGCTTAAGCTGGTATGATTTGAGTTTCTGTCACTTGAAATCAGGCTTTATTAGTACAATCCCTTACCAACCCCAAGCAGAGTCTCTTCCAACTGTTTATAATACTGCCTTTGAAAAGCACTGTCAAATCTAGACTAGTATGTTAAATTCACTCCCCTGACTTTCATATAATAAGTTCAAACCAACCAACGGTAGCCTTTCCAAATTACTTATATCTTGTATGGGATTATAAAACATCACTAACTAAATTATCCAATATAAAATTATTTAATTTGTCTAGACAAAACTTTCCTGTTAATATACTTACACACACTCACACATACCTTTTGAGTAAGGGTAAAAGGCCACAGTACTCCAATTCTCTAGGTGGTTGCACATCTAATTAGTGTCCTAATATGTGTGTGTATTTGGTAGTTTGCTGGAGTGACAAACAACTCCAATATCTCAGTGTAATATAACACAAAAGTTTATTTCTTGTTTACTTTACATGTAGGCTTTAATCCAGTAGAGTTCTGCTCCAGCAGTCTTGTCAATTAGATCTCCGGACTATAGGAGCAACTTCTATCTGGAATGTGCCACTCTCAGAGCAGAAAGCAGAAGCAAGAGACTAAGCTGAACCATGCAGTCATATTTAAAGCTTCTGCTCCAACATGGCACACACCATGTTCACTCAGATTACACTGGGCAAGTCTTCCAATGGGACAGGAAATCATATGCCACCTACACACTGGCACAGCAAGTTACACTATAAACACAAGGACATATAAACTCCTTACAAAGATGGGAGTGAATTGTTTTGAACAATAATGTAATCTGACACAAAGATATAATCTGATGCAATAGATCTGTGTCAGATTATGTTACTCTCTTTACCTGGCTGTGCTCTAGGGCACCTTTATGGCTTGAATCCAGAGCCCAGCCTTTCATTAGATTTCTAGAGTCTCTAATGAGAAAATTTACCTTCAAGATTTAGCACAGAGAAAAACCATGTACCCCTGCAGTGGGAAGGAACACATGCCCTAGAGCTATGAAAGCTAAGGGTTCTTGCATTGTGCTGGGGGAGAAGTTCCCTTTCTATCATGGACTCCCCTATGGTCACTGTTTTATGACTATAAAGCTTGCTCAGAAAGCTATATGAAAGTGAACTAACCCTAATGTGTTGGTCTTAGATATGATTAGCAAATATTTTGACTCCACCATCCTATTCCTCTGACTCTAGGGTTTTTTTTTTTTTACAAATATGCAAAATATACACCCCTCAAATGTTGACACTATTAAGATGTTGTGGTTATCAGCGGGATGACTTATATTCAATAATTTATTCATACACTCATATACTCTAAGTCATTCTAGTAAATAAGTTTTCTCCATTTCTCTATATTTCCAGTAATATTCTAGGAATCCTTAGGTGGGTACTATTCTAGTAACAGTGGCTGTTTAACAAACCACCCTAAAGCTTAGTGACTTAAAACAACAATAATCATTTATTATTTCTCATGATTTATATGAATCAGAAATTTAAGAGCAGCTCAACTCTGCAGTTCTGAATTCATAGACTGATGGTGGCTAGGGCTAGTGTCATGAAAACTTCCTCACTCATATGTATGGAACTCCAGCTGGAAAGACTTGGATATCTGGAAATAACAAGGGTTCCTCAGGTATCTTTTTGTAACCCTAAGTGGTGTCCTACGTGATCTCCAGCATGGCATCTTCAGACCTACTTACATAGTCGATCAGATCTCCAAAGGTCCAATTACATAGAGAGAGGGAGAGAAAGAGAGAGAGAGAGAAGGGCTCCAGGTGAAGCTATATTACATTTTATAACCTAGCCTGAGAAGTCAGGCAAGTGTCAGTTTTGCCATGTTCTCATAGTTGAAGCAGTTACAAAGGTATGCTCAGGTTTGACCGTATGGACCAGAGACCTCACCTCTCAGTAGAGGATTGTCAACATCACTTTGTAAGAAGAGTGTGTGGGATGAGATTAATACTGGTGTTATCATAAGTGGAAAATCCAATTTGCCAAAAATACCTTGGCTTCCTTGCCCCTTAATCTAGTTCTGATGAGATACACTGCATTTGACTCAAAAATGTTACAGCTAAAAGGAAAAGACCATAAAATAATCTCATGCAACTTTTTCCAATTGCCAATTCAAGGAATTTAAGTAATTGCCCAAGGTAAGACAGATAATTAGATATAATATACCAAAATTAGACTAGGAGTCCCTATCTTGAACCCTTTTCACTGAATCACAGCAGCAGGATTCATTTTATTGGGCTTCTGCTTCATAGGTCATGGCCATGGTGTAGTTAAAATGATAAAAGCTGAATCTCAAGTTCTATTGAACTGCAAATCAACTGTTATCTGGTCTTGGATATTTAGTTTTTTAGATTTTTTTTAGCTGGTAGTGATACATACTTAAATCATTGGTCAAAAACAGAACAGACTTCGCACTCACTCAAAATTAACTCCAAGTGCACCATAGATTTAAGTGTAAATATAAAACTATAAAACTTTTAGGAGAAAAAAAACAGAATATAATATCAGATTACTAAAGAATATAAAGTGATACTTGGTATGATTTTTTAAATATTCTTAGCTCAAATCTGTATGAAATAAGCAGTATTAAGATTTTATAAGGACTTCAAACTCAATTCCTTAATAGTTGAATTCAAATCCCTTAATAGTTATAGGGTAATTGCAGTCATCTATTTCACAATCTATTTTATATTGGATGAGTAGTGGTAGCTTCTGTTTTTCAATAAAGTGATTTATTTCATCTAAATTTTCTAATTTAGAAAATTATGAAGAATTGTTCATAATTCTTCAATACATGCAGAATTGTTCATAATATATCCATATTATTTTTTGGTATATCTGCATGGTCTGTAGTGGCATCACCTGCTTTATTTCCCTTTCTTTTTTCTTTTTTTTTTTTCCTTCCTCAATGTTGCTAGCTGTTTGTCAATTTTATTGATCTTTTTGAAGAATAATCTCTTGGTTTCATTGATTTTTTTCTATTGTGTTTCTAAGTTCACCAATTTCTGCTCTTATTATTTCCTTCCTTCTGTTTGCTTAGAGTTTATTTTGTTCTTCTTTTATGGGTTGAAGTGGAAGCTTAGATGATTTATTTGAGACATTTTTCCTAATGTGTGAGTTTAGTTGTACAAACTTCCTCCTTAGCACTGCTTTATCTGTGTACCACGAATTTTAATAATTGTATTGCTTAGTTTCCAAATGTTTGAAAATTTTTCTGTAAATTCTCTTACTGATTTCTAGTTTGATTCCATTGTGCTCAGAGAAAAGAACTCTGTATAGTTTCAACTAGCTTAAATTTTTGAGGTTTATTTTATGGCTTTCTACCTCAGGATATGATTCATGGGCACTTGAAAATGGTGTGTGTGTTCTGCTGTTGTTGAATGTTCTAAAAATATTGAATAGATACTGTTGATTAAACACTGCTGTTGAGTTCTTCTATATCCTTGCTGATTTTCTGTCTAGTTTTTCTATAAATTGCTGAGAGAAGGATGTTGAGGTCTCCAAGTATAATGATGAGTGTATATTTTTTGTTTCAGTTTTATCAATTTCTGCCTCACACATTTTGCATATATGTTGTTTGTGTATACACATTTAGAATTTCTGTGTTCATTTGTGGGGTTACCCTTTTATCATTGTATGTTACCAGTTCTTTTTTGTGATTTTTTTTTGCTCTAAAGTCTACTTTATCTGATATTAATATATCCATTCCTGCTTTCCTTTAATTAATGTTTGTATTATATACATATATATATTATATAGACATATGAAACCTAAACCTATTAAAATGTAAACCTTCTCTCCCTTTAAGTTCCTTTGAACTCTCCTATTTATAATATAATTGTCTTAAATATTTTCTCAGCATAAATTTAGAACCTTCTCACACAATGTTAAAATTTTTGTGTCAATCATCAAAAAAATTAGAAAACTCAAGAGAAGAAGGAAAACCTATTGTATTTTCCATATTTTCTTTATTTTGCTCTTTCCTCCTCTCCAAAGTTCTAGGGCTCCTTATTTTATTTTCCTTTCTGATTAGAGGACTTCTTTTAGCCATTCTTATAGAATAGGTCCAAGAGTGAGAGATTAACTTAGCTTTTCTTCCTCTAAGAATATCTTGGTTTCCCTTTTATTCCTGAAGGATATTTTTGATAGGTATAGTTTTCTAGGTTGAAAGTTCCTTTCTTTCACCACTTGAATAATACTGTCCACTTTATTCTAGCCTCCATCATTTTTGATGAGAAATCAGTTATCATTTTACCTGTTTTTCTCCTACAGGTAAGGTGTCATTTTTCTCTGATCACTTTCCAGATATTTTCTTTGTCTTTAGTTTTCAAAAGTTTAATTATAATGTGTCTTTGCACGGATTCCTCTCGGTTTATCCTGTATGGAATTTACACAGCTTCTTGAATCTGGAAATTTATGACTTTTGACAAATTTGGGAAATTGTTGGTCATTATTTCTATGTGTAACTTTTTCATCCCTGTTCTCTTTTTCCTCTTTTTCTTAAGCTCCAGTGGCCAGACTGTTAGGTGTTTGATTAGTCCCACAGATCCCAAAGACTGTCGATTTTTTCAGTCCATTTTCTTTTTGCTGTTCAGATTGGATGATTTCTATTCCTCTGTCTTCCATTTACTGATGAGTTTCCCTGTCCCTTCCATTCTGTGATTGCACCTATTCACCAAGGTTTTATTTCAGTAGTTTTATTTTCAATTCTAAAATTTCTGTTTAGTCCTTCTTTATATCTTCTATTTCCTTGCTGAGACTACTTCTTTGCTAAGACTTTTTATTTTTTCATTTGTTACAAGCACATTGGTAATTGGTCATTAAAACATTTTTACTCTTGCTGCTTTAAATTCTTTGTTTGATCATTTTAACATCCCTGTCATGTCAGCATTGGCATCTCTTGATTGTATTTTATTTAGTTTGAGATCCTCCTGATTCTTGATATGATGAGCGATTTTTTATTGAAACCTGGATATCTTTGAATTATGTTGGACAATTCTTGATATTGTTAAACTTTACTTTTAGCTGGACTTTTTGAGCATGACTTGTTGAAGGAAAGGAGAAGGTACCATCTTTTTACTGCCACATGGAAATAGAATTCCAAGTTTGCCACTTAACCTCCATTAACACTCAGGTTGGGCAAGACTCCTCATTACTGCTGGGCAGAGGTTGAAGTTTTGACTCCTCATGTAGTACCCACTGACAGCAGTGGGGGTAGCTTTATTACCACTGGGTGATGATGAAAGATACCACTCTCCATTAACCTTCTTCTGATACCATCTGAGTGGAGATTGGGGGCATTACTGCCAAGTATGAATAGGAATCCAGGCTCCCAGGTGGTCTGCCTTTACACTGTGGGTGAGGAGCTTTGTACTGCCAGTAGGCATTAAAATTCTTGCTTCTTACTTAACCTTCTCCAACTCCATTCCAACAGCGGTGTTATATTTACTCCTTACATCCTCAAGTGGATTCCTACTCAGCCTTTGCTGGCATGGGTAGAGTTCGGCCAGACTTTTCTCTGTGTTGTTTAGCTGTCTTATTAGGCTGCCATTTTTCCTGGTCCTTTGGCTAGAAAGAGCAGCCTTTTGTTGGGGCTATTTTTGTCAGTGCTGGCTGGTATTTCCAGGCTGCTGGCTTCATCAGCTCTGAGTCAGGATATATGAGGCAAAAAGAAAACCGAGGTAACTAACCACCATGTCGTCCCTTAGGTCCTAAGTTTCCTTGACAGTCTGTCACCTTCTTTCTATATTTGAGTCTTCTTATTTTAGTCTTATATATATTGTTTAGTATTCTTAATTGTACTTAGTGTGATGATAAAGGAAGTATGTCTACTCCATCTCCTAGAAGCAGAAGTCTTATTAACAAAACTTTTAAAAATAAAAATTAATTTATATCATTTTAAATTAAAAATCCACTGCTTAGTTTGTTTGAGAGATTGCCCAGCAAGTGACAGAATCACAAAAATAATATATGCTACTGTGATCAGCCTATCCTAGAAAGTGAACTCAAATAGTACTTAAAATATTGTTACCCATGCAATCCTTAGCTCCCAAAGAGCCAGAAGACCATTAACATATGTTTGCCTTCAGGTCATATACTGGGGCAAGTACTTGAACCAGTCACATCAAGCAAAACCTTGGGGCAGATATTAAGACCAAACAAGAAATCATGGTCACAGGTAGACAGACAGACCAGGGAGAACAGGTTTGTCAGTAGTCTTTTACTATCATGTCATCTCACTTCATCTTGACCAAAGCCCTGTGAAGTAGGTACTATTATTGATTTTCATTTTACAAAATAGGAAAGAGGCACTTAGGGACTAAATAATTTTCCCAAGTTTTCACAGAAAATAAGTGGAGGATCTATTCTTTAAAATGTGTCTGTCTGACTCTAGAATCTAGGCTCTTAACTGTTAGAAATCAGAGATGCTCAGATGAAGTGACTGTAATATTAGTGTTCCAGATCAGAGAACATAATAATGATATCCATGGGTCACAATAACCTCTAATTTCAGACAAAATGATCTACTAAGATAGTGATCCGAAAAGTAGCTAGGGGTTTCCAACAGATGAGCTGAGCTTCAGTAAATGGAATCCCAACACAAATGCCCTGTAGTTTCTGGAAGAGAAGCAAACTGGTAGCATCAGAAAAATAGTCAGGGAGAAGAAAGCCCGAGTTCATGGATCAGGGTCACAGTAAAAATTTCTGGACCCATTTGAAGGGACTTGACAGAAATGTAAGGAATAGGCAAAAAGCTCGTGAGGAAAGGGGAGGACTGCCCAGATGATTAGAATGATGACTCATAATCAATAATCACATTTATAATGACCACCAATTATTGAGTGTCTGTCATATACCATAGGCTGAGCTAGACACTGAAATAAATTTCAATAATTGGAAACTTATTTTAGCAGAGATTCAGATTTGAATTAAGTTTTCTGAGTTCCCTTTATCACAATGGAACCCCTTAAAAGGATGTACTTGGAATCTCACCATTCAGCACTAAGGGTTTAAAATCCTTATAAGAAAAGACAACTTTGTAAGAAATTTATGAATAAGAAAATGGAAATTCTATGTACTTCCTGCCTCAAATCATGATCGTTTCTAGAACACAGGATGCAGCAAAGTTTGCAGTTGAACAAATCAATGATCTATGAGGTTAGAAATTTAAAAATATATATATTAGGCATAAAGTCTCTCACCTTTATTAGGGACACATATATTGTTCCAAATCCAAAGGGGAAAAATCAATAAAAAATAGCATCCCTGCAATCCATTCACCTATCAAACATTCATTCATTCATTCAACGACTAGTTACTAAATACCTATTCTATGCTTGGAATCATGCTAAGTCCTCTGGATACAGAAAAGAACAAAAGATATCTGATTTCTGCCTTTGTTGGGCTCACTGCTTAACACCAGAGAACACCATACAATGAATTGATTGATTAATCAGAGAACACATGAAACAGTAGACTAGCTGTTTAAATGCAGAGGTTTCCCTGCTACGAAGGATGTAAAAAAAGTGTATAGCAGAGATACGTAACCTTGCTCGGGGAATAGAAAAGCCTTCCCAGAGGAAGTGACATTTAAGCCTCAGCTTGATTTATAGTGAAGTAAGGAAGGTGAGTGTTAAGAAAGTTCTAGTCAGAGTGAATAGTCTGTGCAAAAGCCCTGAGCCTGGAAGTTACACCTCATGCTGAAGAAGCCAAAAAAAGGCCAGAGTGGCTAGAATCTGGGTAGGGCACAGTTCACCTCTGTGACCTTAGAAGCAGGAGAGAATTTCTTAGAGATGGAACAGAGTACCGGCGGGGTGGGCAGCCTAGGAAGTGTCTCTGAAGTGGCTGGCTCACTTTGGTTACCTTATGGGTGGCAGGAACCTCTCTCTAAGGCTCTGCCCCCCTTGCTGTCTTTGTACTAAGCACAAAGGGTGAAGATGTGAGAGGACATCTTCTTATGTCTTAAAACCTCATCTTCTCCACAGCAGGAGTTCTCAAATGGCCCCAAGTTGGTATTTGGAGAGCAGTATTAAGTCTGCCCTTGTGAAGAGTCATCTATGAGCAATGGAAGTTACTTCTGCATCAGCTCCTCAGGTCAGAGGCAGCCGGGCAGCCAGGATCCACATGGCCTGATCCAGGTTGCCATGTAGCTGAGGAAGATAGGGTTGGGACTCTGCCAGCTACAAGATCTAGTACTGAGAAGCCAAATCATGTGTTTTAAGCTGCTTCAAAATCAGGGGACGTTTTTTCCTCCTTTGAAGATCATTACCATTAGTAATCCCACTGACATCTAATACCAAAGGGCAGATGAGAGGTATAATTTTCCAGCCAATTCAAGCATCCTGTTCTGCTAAAACCCATCTCATTGTAAAACTACAGAATAGTGTATATCATATATTTCTTCCCCATTTATATTTGGAATTATTTTGGCTGGATTTTGTGTGTTTGTTTCTTTATGTAAAGGATGGTTGTCATAATAGTGATACAGTAACTACCAACCCTGTGTAGGTAGAATAATTAAATGCATAAGCTTATTTTATTTATTCAATAACTATTTACTGATTCCAACTCTCTGTGAGGCACACACCTATGTACCAGAGGTCAATGGGGAAAGAGATACACAAAGTTCTTGTTCATGTGGGCTTTGTAATCTAAAGAGTTGAGAAAGTAACCAGGTAACAAAGAAAAAAAAGAAAGGAAAGAAAGAGAGGGAGGGAGGGAGAAAAGTAAAAGGAAGGAAGGGGAGGAGGGAAAGTGGAAGTAAAGGAAGAAAAAAGGACATTTCCAGTAGTGTTAGCTAGTAGGAAAGTGTAATGTGATAAACCAAACCATACTTGGCATGTGTCTGGTTAACTAGTGCTCTGCAACACACTACTCAAATACTTAGTGACTTAAGACAACATTGTGTTTTGTTTACAATTTCTGTGAGTTGAGAATTCTGGAAGGATTCAGCAGGGTGATTTGTCTGTGATCCATATAGTGGCAGCTGGGACAGGAAGATCCACTTCCAAAAACAGCTTTTTCATTCACATGTCTAGTACTCAGGACCTCTCTCTCACTCTCCCTCTTTTGTCTTTCTCTCCCTTTCTCTTTCCACACAGCGTTTCATCCTGAATCTCTTTTGGTGGCTTGGGCTCCTTACAGTATGGTGGTCAGAGAGGAGTCACAATAATTACATGGTGACTTGCTTCTAAGTGTGAGTGAAAGTTGCCAGTCTCTTATCACCAGAACCCAAAAGAGACTGGCAACTTCTCTGTATATGAGCAGTCACGGAGTCCACCCAGTCTCAAGGAGATGCTACATGGGCCCCCCGCTCTCAATGGAGAAGTGCCAAAGCATACATGGCCATCTTTAATCTACCACAGGGTCTCTGATATAATGTTGAATGATTAGGATAGCTTTCCTCAGGAAGTTCCGTTTTAACTGAGTCCTGAATGAAAAGAAGAAACTATAATGCTAACTTCTAAAAGCAGACCATAATAGGCAGAAAGAATAGCAAGTACAAACCCCTGATGCATAAATGATGTATTTGAAAAAAGAGTGAAGGCTAGTGTGGCTGGATCTTGAAGACTGAGGGAGAGACTTTAAGGAGATGAGATAGTAAAAGTAGAGTCATTTGGCCATGGGCAGGAATTTGGATACTATTCTTAGTGTAAGGGAAGGCACTGGAAGCTTTTGAAATTAGCATGAAGTAATTTACATATTTAAAGGATTATAGAAGTGTAAGAATAGCAGTTGGAAGAACAGTTAGGAGACTATCACAGTGATTCAAGTATGAGATGATGATGACTTAGACTCACTTGAATCCAGTGGAGATAGATTTAAGATGAATGCAGATATAGATATAGGTATAGGTTTAGGAATAGCTGTAAGTAGAGATACAGATAGAGATGTAGAGATAGATTTAGAGGTAGACCTATATAGGTATAGATTTAAATATAGACAGAGATTTAGATGTAGGTATGCACACAGAAATCAATATGGAAATAGTTAGATTGAGATAGAAATATATATAGAAACTGATATAGAAATAGGTAATAGATTTAAAGATAAGATATAGAGAGACAAAGATATAGAAATAAATTTAGATATAAATAGAGATAGATATCAGTGCAGAAGCAGATGAGTTTAGACAGAAATAAAGACACAAACGTAGATGTAGATACACATTTGAAGTGGATACAATAGAATTTCCTAGTGAATTAGGTAAGAGAGTAAAGATACAAAAGAATTCAAGGATGACTTGAGCACTTAGATGCAGAGTAATGTCACTGACTGAGTTAGAGGAGACTGGTTTATGGAAATTATTCCACTAAAGAGGTAAAAGAGGCCCAAGAAAACCTCTGAAATCAGAAGTACTTGAGGAAGTAATGTCACACCTATGTACGTACCCACTGATTTATCTCCTCTTCCCTCTCACATGAATACTCTTTCTTGCCTCTGTCTTTCATCCCAGCATTTCTCACATCTGGAATACTGGGATTGGGAGAGCATCACAGACTTTGCAGCAAGAGAGGTCTGTATTTAAACCCAGTTGCTGCCATTTACAAGCTGTAGCATTTGTATGGGCAAATGAGCTCACTTTAAGCTTTAGCATCTTCCACTTCAAACTGGAAATAAATTTACCCATCTCACAGGGCTGCTATGAGAATTAAAATTTTAAAATGTGTAAGACACATTTAGCACTGTGTCCAGAACCTAGTAGGGCTCAAGAAATGTTAATCTTCTTTTCCTTATATCCTCAAGCCTTTTAAAATCCTACTTGTTTACTAAGACCTAACCTTTCTTAGCTTCTTTTTGAAACTTTTTAAATCATCTCCGCTCCTCAATGCATTATTCCGTGATCATTACCATTGAGCTAATGCAATTCCTCAACTAAACTGTAATTTCCTTAAAGGCAGGGATTCACTATTAACACATCCTCTTTTTTCCACAACATCCAGCTCAATGCTGAACACTCCATAAGTACTATATAAGTAAACCCTGTTGGTTGATGTTTTTTCTTTTGGTGAATTAAATAATTTTTCTTCAATAATGAAGTTTTGATGAAAAATTGACTCTAAAATGATTTATTATATAGAGTTTCATGGATTTTCCTAATTAAATAAGAAAAAGACTTTGGAGAAATTTGTCTGTTTTTCTTATTCTTTTCAAGTGTTTCTCATATTTAATAGAATGTAATAGATATAAAAACACAAGGTCTCTGTAATGAATGATTTTTTTCTATCAAGGTCTCTGAAAGTTAGTCAACATCTACAAATTACATTGATGTGTCATAGTCTTAAATGAATTGTATTAGAATGTTTGTGAATACAAATTCTCAGTACTCTTGATGTAAAATTTATGTCTGAAAATTTAACTTCCTGAGACAGATATTGTGTATTATATTTTAAAGTACATATGTTACAAATAGTATTTTTTTTAATTCAAAATGTGACTTCTGGATAAGGTTTCACATTAAAATAATATCTTACTCTTCTTTCTGTCTCTGCTTGTGACCATGAAACTATTCTCTTGCTTACACAGGCTATAAAGTCATACTCACCAATGCTGGATTTTTCCTATCACTGCAAAAAGTGTGACCACTGAGAATGAAGCTTTTTCTCCAATTCTAATCAAATATAAGCATTGATATCTTTGTCAAACTTTCTTAATGTGAAGAGAATTTATCTTTTGGTAGATTCTTCATCGTGTGTTTGTAAAATTATCTCTTTATGATTTGAGGAATTTTATTTTCAAGAAATATCTCTCATTTTACATTATTATTGCTTATTGGTCTTGGTATCCATTGATTTCCCACATTGGATGTTTTTATGAAATAATAGTTCCTATTTTAAGAATAATCTCATATAAGATATTTAAAATAACATATATACAAATACCCTTTTCTCCACTATGCAAATACCACTGTTGGTATATCCTTTTCATCAGAGTTGCAAATTGAGTATTCTATAACAAAGGCTATATATAAACATAATAAGAAAAAGAAAATTATGAAATAAGAAATATTAAGCAAAAGTTTCCTTTCCCTGGTACAAATATAAAAAAGATTCCCTTATGTATAATTTTTAATAGATTCTGGAATGTGGGCTATCCCACTGTTGAAACATTGGCATAAAAATCTATGTTCCAAATGGATGATTCAGTAAGTAAAAGGAATAGTCAAAAATGCCCAAAATCCTTTGATCATTTTTCATCTGTCCCTGGTGTGATATGGATGTTTGGACCCTTCTTTCCTTTCTGTCCTCATGTCAGGTTACTCCGTGCCGTGCTCAGTAAGCTCCAGACACACTGATTCTCTCTGATTCCTTGAACACACATAGCTCTCTTAGCACAGAGATTTTGACCCTGACATTTCCTCTCCCTCCAACATTTTCCAAATGCCTCTTCACATAGTGCTATCTTTTCATCCTTTGGTTTAAATATCATCTTCACAGTAAGACTTTCTTCAGCTATTTGAAGTACAACTCCCTGTATTGATAGAGCATCTTCTTTCTTTCAGAGTACTCATCCCAATGTGTAATTGTAATCATACATTGTTCAGTGGTTTATTTTCAGTCTTCCTCATTAGAATTAGACTTCCATAAGGACAGGAAATGCATCTGTTATTGATCATCACTCTCTTTCTGGTGCTTATGAACTGACTGGCACATGGTGGATGGTCAACACATTTTCTGCATGTATGAATGAATCATACACTTACACCATGGAAATAAACTGAGTGGTAGGTCTATATGACCCCACCCACCATCAGATCCAAGGACACAACACTAAATCCTCCTTCTCCAATGTAGTCTACTTTTAACCTTTTGTTATTCTCTCTAATGTGTGAGAAAATTATACTCTTTGGAGTCAGAACCCAAATTGACAAGTTTATTCATTAACTCATCCAGCAAAATAATATGATATTAAATATTGGTGAGCTAAATATTGACTGCATGTAAAGAAAATATTGGGCAGCTACCGGAATAGAGAGGAACTTATATGTTATTATTTCTCAAATTTGTCTGTTTAATAGAATCCAAGGAGCTTGTTAAAAATTAGAGATACACAACAACCCACTCCTCTCCCAGACTGACTGGTAGATTGACTCTCCATGTGTGACACTTAGGAACCTGGACATTTAACAAGAACTTACTGATGATTAAGCAAGTTTAGGGAACATGAGTAGACTTTATACTAGAAATTTTTTCCTGAAGATGTGGGGAAAACAGTTCAGGAGTTTAAGCAGGAAGTAATCTTTAGGAAGAATTTCCTGGTGGCTGAATGTAGTAGTCAGAATGCAGAAGGGGCATGACTTGTATGATATTAGGTGGGAACATGAAAGTGAACTTTTGCCAATGCTTAGATTTATGGGTTGAAACTTTTGAGGGGAAAAATCAGGTGGATAACGGTGCCTTTCACTGACACTGGACTTTCAGAAGATCAACTTCAGAGTAGAGTGGTATGTGTGTGTGTGTGTGTCTGTGTGTGTGTCTGTGTCTGTGATTGGTGGTGCTTGGTGGTGGGAGGTTGGTGTATGGGAGGATGAAGAGTTTAGTTTGGGAGACATGAGATTCGAAGCACCTGTGGAGCAGTCCGTTCCAGTGAGCAGCTGGGAATATGTTTCAGGGTTCTGGGGCGTGATCTGGGTTGGAGATGTTAATGGAGAGTGGTCGGTATAGAGACAATGGTTGAAGTCAGCAGAGTAAATGCGATGGGGGAGGGAGACTGTTTAGAGATAGAAAGAAGAGGGATGAGGATATACCCTCATGGAATTCTAATATTTAAAGGCGAGGCAGGGGGAGAAGGCTCCATAAAGGAAGCTGAGGTAATGACCAATGATATAGAGGGAATCGGATAAATGATGGGAGGGAAACAAATCAGAAAGGATTTTCGAAAGAAACGTGATCACAGTATTAACTTTTGCCAAAGTTAAGTAATACCAGAAGTCAAAATGCTCACTGCATTTATTAGTAAGATCACTAATGACATTTGCTTATGAACTTCTGATAGACAACAGTGGAAGTTTTATTATCATAAGTTGCAATATGTGTAAAATAAGAGTACAAGTGTCTATGACATTCAGGTTCTCATCTATGAAATGGCTACAGTAATACCTTCCTTGAAGGGCTGATGTGAAGATTAAATGAGATCACAGACTTCTAACACACCATTTAACCATTTAGAACATAACAGCTATCCAAAAAAAATATCTTGAAGAAATATTTTTGTTCAATATTATCCATACGAGGTGTGGGATTCCATATTAATTCAGTAAAATTTAGTTCAGTTTATATGAGTTAAAAGCAAAGAGTCCATTAATTAATATAATGAAGATAGTGACTCATTTTCATAATTGTTTATTAATGATGAGGACACAGGATAATGTTTTTGAGCGCATAAAACTTATAAAATTAATCTAAGTAATATATGCTAATAACCTATCAAAAATTAATAATAATTTCAGTTACTTTGATATTCTTTGGGGCAAAATAATGTCCTTAAAACAAAATTGTATGTATGCAAGTCTGATATAATGTAATCACTTTATATTCATGAGTCACTTCTGTACTGCAATCCAGCATTAGAAAGATGTTTATTATACTGTATTGCCAGGGAGAAAAAACTGTAAGACAAGTTACCATTTCTAGGCAGTTAATTCAGTTTTTAATTCACATTTTTAGTGAATTTTATGAGTGAAACATATCATTAGGAATGTTATATATCTTCTTACTTAAACTTTACAATAACCTTATTACTCATTCCTCTTTCACAGATGACAAAATGGAGATTCACAGAGAGTAAGAGTATTGCCCGGGACACACAGCTAATTAGTACTAGTACTTGGACTGTGACAGTTTAACTCTTAAGCAAACTACGATGTCTATTTCACTTGTTCTCAACATCTCCACTCTAAGAAGCAAGGCATTGAGTTACCATCATTGTTCAGCCTCCATAAACATATATCTGCTGATTAGGCAATATGGGCAGAGCTCTCTGTAAAATCTGTGTGTGTTGATGAGTATAAGACATTGTCCATTGCTTTATCAAAGACAAATGAAATAATGAGAAATGCCCACAAAAGACATTATTATTAGTTAGAACTTATTAGTATTTGTGCATACATACTGAAGAATGAAAGTTGTATCTATGATTAACTTAATATTTGAAGGTTGGAGATTTTATCTATAGTTGAGTCCAGCTTTACTCCTGTACATTGCCTTATAGCACTGGATATTGTTTACAGGAATTAAGAAATTTGTAAAGGTGATGAACTGCTGATACCTAGACATGATGTAGTATATGGAGCCAAGAGTACAAAAAATAACTGGTATTAAGTTAGGCATGGAGCCAAAGTGGCCAGAACTTGTGCTGTTGGTGAGCTGAATAAAATGTACTTTAAAATACTTCAGCATAGCCCTCTATATTATACTGTTACAGGTTTGTTAATTGGTTAAGCTATAATCACATGCAAATGGCTGCTCTAATCAGGAATTCACACTTCAAGGATATCTAGCATTTTTAATTTTAAAACTCTTATTCTAGAATTGGCTTCTACCTGTGCTTCTCTTACCCTGATCTCAATTAATAACAATGTTTTACTAAGTAGCTTGGTAATTGTCAGGAAAAAAAGTTGTCAAAATCAATATGCTATTAAATATCATGGTTAATATTAGACATGAGTTCTCATTGGTAAATTATTCAAAATATTTTAGATTGGGAAAAAATATATTAGAGAAATTCTAATCCTTGCATTAACAGGATGTACAAATCTAGGCTGCACTTTAAGAAACAGTTCCTTAAGTTCCTGTGCCAGCCCACCAGTTAGGAAGATTTCTGGTTGCCAGCTATAGACCATAACGGCCGCCAATCTCTACCTCTGGCCTGTTGTCACATTTACCTTGAGTGAACGTTTCCTGAAAGGTGATGGTCAGAATACCTAGCAGGATGGAGGGCTGGAACTTATCAGGTTTACAGAACCAAGTGTGTGCACTTTCAAAGACTGCTTCCAAATAAATATTTAGAAAACAAACAAACCCAATAGTTTGTGTGAAAGATATTGATCTGAAACTTACTGTTATGATAACCAGCATGCTTGTAGAGGATTAGCCAGCCCTGACCCTCTTCCAAATTCTTGGTTGACCTGTTTTCTACCAGTAAGAATCTACAAGTTATATATGCCTATATTGATTTGAGGTCATGTGCATAATACCAGAGTACATGGACCGAAACATAGTGGGGAGAGGTATTTTTGATTATTAAGAAATAGTCATGGCTTTCAATAATAAATATCATCGTACAAGAGTGGAAAAATCTCAAAGAGGTCAACAAGTCTGTCTTCCATGACCCTACTCTTATTCTCCTTTCTGTTTTATCAAGGATAACTTTACCACTTTCACTAAGACAAGTATCTTTCCTATACAGTCCAGGGTAATCACAGAACATTACCAACCATTGGTATACTTTTCTGATATAAAAGCCCTTATTAAAATAGCTCCATATATTACTCAACCATAAAAAGAAACGAAATTGAGATATTTGTAGTGAGGTGGATGGACCTAGAGTCTGTCATACAAAGTGAAGTAAGTCAGAAAGAGAAAAACAAATACCGTATGCTAACACATATATATGGAATCTAAGAAAAAAAAAAAGGTCATGAAGAACCTAGGGGTAAGACGGGAATAAAGACACAGATCTACTAGAGAATGGACTTGAGGATATGGGGAGGGGGAAGGGTAAGCTGTGACAAAGTGAGAGAGTGGCATGGACATATATACACTACCAAACGTAAAATAGATAGCTAGTGGGAAGCAGCCGCATAGCACAAGGGAATCAGCTCGGTGCTTTGTGACCACCTAGAGGTCACAAAGGGAGGGGATAGGGAGGGTGGGAGGGAGACGCAAGAGGGAAGGGACATGGGGATATACATATACGTATAGCTGATTCACTTTGTTATAAAGCAGAAACTAACATACCACCGTAAAGCAGTTTTACTCTAATAAAGATGTTAAAAAAAATAGGGCTTCCCTGGTGGCACAGTGGTTGAGAGTCTGCCTGCCGATGCAGGGGACACGGGTTTGTGCCCCTGTCTGGGAGGATCCCACATGCTGCGGAGCGGCTGGGCCCGTGAGCCATGGCCGCTGAGCCTGTGTGTCCGGAGCCTGTGCTCCGCAACGGGAGAGGCCACAGCAGTGAGAGGTCCGCGGGCCACAGCAGTGAGAGGTCCGCGTACTGCAAAAAAAAAGATGATTAAAAAATATATATATATGTATCTAAATATTTTGATGATAATTTTCCAAATTAATATGCAAATTTAAAGTGACTTATTCTGTGTTAGATATAGCTATTAATGGATTTTAACAAGAAAGATGTCCACATATGTCATGGTGCCTCATATCTATTTAATATTACATTCACAGTCCAGTTTGGAAAACTGATAGTGTTCTCAAAAAAAAAAATTACACCCTTTAGATCAGCACAAAGTTTTGGCTTAATATAATAGAAATATAGTTATACAATATTTAGATGATATCGCCATTCCTTCTATTGGGATTACCAATCATTAACTTGGAAAGAATGCTTGTACTCAAACAGAGGTTATTCCATAGCGTTTAGAGGAGAAACATAATGGAACATGGTTCATTATTGAATCCATTCTAAAAACGTTTGATTAGAGCACCTGTTAATTCTCTCTGTCCTTAATTTTGCATATGGATAGTACATTGGGTGCCAAGGAACTCAAAGTTTCATTTTATTTTATTTTATTTCATTTATTTATTTTTTTAACATCTTTATTTTATTATAATTGCTTTACCATGGTGTGTTAGTTTCTGCTTTATAACAAAGTGAATCAGTTATACATGTACATATGTCCCCATATCTCTTCCCTCTTGCATCTCCCTCCCTCC
>NC_041220.1:94042725-94066609 GCF_002837175.3 Physeter macrocephalus | reverse complement strand
ACTTTGTCCCAGCTTACCCTTCCCCCTCCCCGTATCCTCAAGTCCATTCTCTAGTAGGTCTGCATCTTTATTCCCATCTTGCCCCTAGGTTCTTCAAGATCTTTTTTTTTTTTTATTCCATATATATGTGTTAGCATACAGTATTTGTTTTTCTCTTTCTGACTTACTTCACTCTGTATGACAGTCTCTAGGTCCATCCACCTCACTACAAATAACCCAGTTTCGTTCTTTTTTATGGCTGAGTAATATTCCGTTGTATATATGTGTCACATCTTCTTTATCCATTCATCTGTTGATGGACACTTATCAAAGTTTCATTTTTGCTAGAGGGAATCAATATTAGTGATTGAATGGGACAAGTTCATCTGTCTACCCAATATTGAAATATGACTGATGTGGCGAAAATACATCTAGTTGGAGGAAACAGAGACATTTGATAGCAAAATAGGTGGGATCTTGCCAAAGAACTCCCCCCACCTTCTCTTTCTCAGTGACATTTGGACCAGAACCAGAGTAAGAACTAACATGTTTCTGAAATATTCCAAGGTCACCCTTCTGGGAGTTGTTTCTACTGTCTTCCTTAGATACATGTTTATTCTCATTTTTAAATGAGGTTCATCTATGGAATAAGTTTTTTTAATACGAGTTGTGCATTTTAAATCTAAACAATATATTTTAATGGGATGAGGGAGGAGTGATCATTTTTCACAAGGCACTATTCCAAATTCCTCTAGTCCTACACACCACATCTTCCTCATTTTGGATGTATTCTTGACAGAGCCTAAGGTTAACCTCCAGGCATAAATGCACATTTTTAGGAAAAAGGTTTGCATCCTCCAATGCAGATTTGCATCAAGATTTGAGGGGGGGGTTGTTTTGTTTTTGTTTTGACTTACAAAAGGAGTATTTCTTAAAATGCTCCATTAAAAGTCCTTGGCCTAGCAGCAGGCAAAAATGGTGAATGCAGGCATGGGCACTGGGGATAGCTAAATATATCTGACCTCAGTGGACTCTTTGGTATTTAGGTTTTCAGTGATCTGTTAAATGTTCTGCACATTAGAAAAGCTGTTTTCAGGCAATTCATGTAACATGGCATAACAGGTCATGGTTTGGATTTGCAAAACATGTTTATTTAACAAATTCAGATTTACTTCAGTTTGATACTTTGGCATATTATCTTTTTATCTCTTCAAGATTTAGAAAACTTTCTTTAGGAGGCTTCCAATCTTTCCTACAAAAGAGTAACAAATGCTATCTTGCCTGGTAATCTTTTGAATGGTATTCTCAAAACAGGATTTTCGGAATTTCTTTTCCTGCTATAGAATTCTGAATCAGCAAAATTTGCAGCTTTGCTGCATACTTAAAATAGGTTGGCATGAATCTAGTATGGTATTGCTGGCATGTGTTATGTTTAAAAAAAATCTGTAAGTTCGTCAGAATATGACCAGTGCATGGAGAGAAAGAATCTATCCTCCTGAAACACTCCAGTGCCTGCTACTTTTCTATTGCTTTGCCTTTGTGCTTCAAGACTAATGATTTTGAATTACAGTGGCCTGGTGACTTGTCAGTGACAGAAATGAATGACTTCTGAGCTATCCCAGTTTTCACAACTCCTCAGTATTGGTTTCTCCTTAGCCATTCATAATCAACATTCAACATCCTATTTAGATACTCTTAAATCTCTAGATAACCTCCTTAAGATAGACGGCTGTTGGAAATTGGGAAAGGATATTAACATTTGGTAGAAACTACAATTTCTTTAATAACTGAAAGAAAGCTTGGCTTCAAGGCATCTGGGGAAAACAATTCAAACACAAAAGAAATCAAGAACCAATCCAGAAGAGTCTTCTTTGTTTCATTTCTGAAATCTACTCTTTTGCTGAAGAGGTATTATCCACCTCTTTGGAGAACTTTCTCTATGAATCCTCGTGGGTTTGTGGTGTGTGTGGGTGTTTGGTGGTGGGAAGGTATTTGACTCCTAATTTTGTCTCTTACTCATGGTCTCGCTTTGGGCTACTTTCATAGTTTTTGATCTCTGAGGATGGAAAGAACCACTGGAGAAGGTGTTCACATGCTGTGTATATTTACTCTTCTGTCTGCCTAGCATGCATAGATGCTTTCCAAAAACTCTTGTATTTCCCTTATGGGGTTAACTCTCTTCCGTTGATATCAGTCTTGATGGGACTGTAAATCATTCACTCCTTCCCCTTTAGAAGCAATGGAGTCCCTGGAGACACGATAGGCTTCTCCCACAAGGTCTTTTCTCTCCAACTCAGTATAGCCAACAAGTTGGTTAGCATAATACTTAAGTTCAACCAATCAGATTCTTCTTCCTGGAATTTTGAATCTCAGCAAAAGAGTATTAAGATCTGAATGAAACATGGTTGGTATTGATTTATTCTAACTCTGGCACTCTGATATACTGGCTGAATAGTTTTTCCTGCCCTGATTGTTCTTATTCTGTTTGAAAGTATGTGTGTGTGTGTGTGTGTGTGTGTGTGTGTTCTAGTTTTGTGGTCTACATACTAATTTTGTAAGCTACTAATATCTCTCCAGTAAATTTATTTTTGCTCAGAAATAATAATAGATTTTTATTATTTGCAACAAAAAAGCAAGCAAACAAGACAAATACCCCTAAAGGATATATCCATCACAAACCCTTTCTAGAATAAAAATAAATGTAATAATTAAGTACAAAAACAAGCTCTGGGCATAATACATTTCTTCAGGTGCTGGGACTGTTGTTAATTCTAGACATCCCCTTGTAGGGATGCTATGAAAAAAGTTTCAAACAGTATGTAGCTTCAGACAGTAAGAAAATTTCAAACCAAATGTAGTAAGCACCTACTATATGTCACATTTCATATGAGAATAGATATGAGAGATAAAACAATGAAGAAGTCACTCTCAAGCAGTTTATAATCCAGCCTAAGAAACACATATAAACAGACGATTTCAAAATAATTGTGTAACAGCTGTAAGCCCATGTGAAGCCCTATTTCCACTCTATGTCAACTTTGACCTAGTGTATCTCAACACCTAGATAGAACCTACTCACATCAGTGTGTTCATCAGCAATATAGAATTTTCTCAAAACTGTGTTAGGGAGGAATATGGATATGGAGGATTTTATATTGCACACTCAAAACTTCTGCCTCACTTATAAATTTTCTGCATGTCTCCTTTCTTAGACTTCTTTTTTTTTGTCCTTTCTCCAGGCAATTTTTGTCCTTTTCTCTCTGCTGCCAGCAAATGTCTTCCTTGACACTTCCCTTCCTCTCACTCACACTTTTTTTTTTACCTACAAAATGATTACTCCTCCAAAATTACTTTACCCCCCGCTCCCCATAACCCTTCTCAACTAACCAGGGATCTTCTGGTAACAGGATTCATCATCCTTAACAGACAACAGTAGGATACAAATGAAGGTGTTTTGGTAAAGATGATGGTATATGATCTGGGTTTCAGTCTGTACCTAAAATCTGCCAATTAGCATGGGTCTGTGCAAGTCTCCTATCATCTCTAAGTTTTATTTTTTCCAACTTAACCCAGACCTATTTCCTTTAAGTGTCTGTTGTGAAGATAAACTATGTTCTTTGCAAAATGTTCCATATTATAGATGTGTAAGAAAATAAAATGCTATCTAGGTGGCAGTTTGACAAGATCACCTTTATGTTATCTTACCCCAAGATGTCATCTGTTACATGAATCATTACATAGAAGAAACCCAATCGAAGGTACATAAATGACGAGGAGGGCATCTAAGTTGTCATCACCAAAAGTTCCAAAACAATAATCTTTGCCTTGCAAAGTTCTGTACTTTTATAGCACTGCTGAGTAACCTGATATTCTCATTCAAAAGTGTTCACTTGGATCACACTAGACTATAATCAAATACTCCTACCCATGGTCACATTTTCTTATCTGTTCAGTGGAACTGGGTCTAGGAGGATGAGATCAGAGACAAAGAGGCAAACACATTGAATACTGAAAATACTCCATTACAACAAGCACTCTCCCAAACAATACACACACAAACACACACAGACCAACACAGGCACACATACCACACAAACACAAGCCCCTTTAGTGTCAGAATACCTGCTCTCCTGGGGGTCTTTTTCCAGGAGTCGATTGTCACGAAAGGGGTTGTTTCTCCTCTTTCTGAAGACCCACTCTCCTCCCAAAAGTGTTGATTTTCTCAAGAACCAATCAAACCTCAGCACAAGAAATACTTAAAATACAGTTTGAGATTCACTGCGTTTACAGTATTGGGCTATGTCTGAGGCAACAGGTCTTCCTTTCGCTCTCAGAAGTTTCTAAATTTCTGGGACATCAGATCCTATTAAAAATTAAGTATAAGACAAAAGCCCTGTGGTTTCTCTGCCACTGGATTTGGTGGCAGGCAAGGAGAGATTCCGCAGCTAATGGACACGTGGGTTTTGGTCACAGCTCATTACATTGCCTTCTCATGGGGCGTGTGTATTTGTGATCACCTCCAAGCAATCAATTTCATCCAGAGTGGACGTAATGGAGTGCTAATATATATTATTGTATTGAAAATATACACAATGTCCCTTGTGTCTGCACTGACATAAGACAGTGAAAAGTAAGGCATTTATAAACATCTAAGATAAAAATTCTGAGAACAAGTTGCTTTATAAGAAATAATGATTATGGTAACCTGGCCCCAATATGGGAAATAAAACAAGAAGCCTTTAGCTAAGCTTAATACTACATAGAGCTCACCAGAAGACACATGACCTAGGTAGGCCAGGGTACATTTTTCAATTACTCTGCCCCAGCCTGACAGGCTCTACCTTGCCCCACTGAGCAGGTCCCACATAGCAGGTCTGTGCAACGCATACAACTCTGCCTTTTGTATATAGAAATCTGGTGGCCACACAGACATCTATCAACTGTGCAAACAAGACTATCGGCGCAGGATCCCAGGGAGTCATATAAGGACAGGACTGCTCCCTCCCAGCTGTGTGACCTACAACCCCAGAGCCACCAGCACCCCCAGGAAGCTGTCAATGCTAAATGAATGAAAGCCTATGACAAACCAGTGCCTCCCACAGTGCGACTTGAAATTCAAACAACTGAGGACTTCCCAAGTTTTCAAAGGAGGGACAGCCTGCCCTCCTGACTATTTATTAAATTATGATATACGAAAATCTATTTTTAAGCCCTAAGGGAGCATTCAGGCAAGAATCAATTTAAGAAATAACTAAGATATGCTTCACATGCAACTCAGAGTTAGGAGGCCAGCCATTCGGTTCTTTCCTCATCCCCACTGTAGTAAGACTTCTAAATACACAGACTTGAACTTGAAGCAACCCCATAGGCAGTACAGTTTGGCCAGTTATAGTTTTCTAATTCATGAGAGATTCTGATGATTAAAATAGGAAGCGGGTCACTCTCGAACTTACAAACAGCAAATGGCTTTTAAACTAGAGCTAATGCGTTCCCAACAGGTTTTATTTATTAGCAAACATGCAACACATACCTGGTGGGCATGAACTTTCTGGGAAAGCATATATACACAGAATATATGCTGTGGAAGTATGAGCACATACACTTAAATGTGCTTAAAAAGACAACAGCATGTTTTTCTGTTGCTTCCTGAATTAACTGCATTGGAAAACAAAGTTTCATATTACAGCATGAGTAACGCATGCAGTGTCTTCTTCCCACGCCTCTTCTGGCAGAGCGATGTGTTGGCAAGAGCAGAATTACACTTACAGGTTAACTTGGCCAAATCAGCTTGAGGATTAGCTACAAAAGTGATGGTTACATGCAGATGATGATGTTGGCACAAGGAGGACTCTCTCTCTATTTATTTTTAGGCATTGAATTAGATTGACTGAAACAAAGCTTCATAGGCATCTCATATCTGATGTATTTTAATCTCTCTGGGGAGCATTCCTCGACCTCACTTTTCAGTTTGTGGTGAGGGCTGTGGGATGAACTTTTTCTGGTTTATCGTTCCCTTTAGTCAGCCATTCTGGGGTCTCTGACTGCAAACTAGGCTTGAATGCAGTTGCTGTGGAATACATTAATTAATTACATTTATTTTACATAATTGGCATTAGGGCTTTCTGAACAAAAATGCAAATTTATGGAAATTGGTTGAAATACTTATGCAAAATTATATAAAAATGAACCCCTAAATTATTGGAAAAAATAAGGTAGTTTTAATTGAACAGCTAAAAGATTTGTACTTTACTATACGATTATATCTAGTAAACTCAATTTAAAAAGTAAGTTCATTTGCTTCTATCTAACCCTTCCATATCTTGCTCAGTATTGTTGGTATAATTATCACCACTAAAGGACCAATCTTCTTTTCTATCTCTTTTTGCATCAAGTGTTAGTTCTGTAAACAGAAATGGAATATGTTATTCTTTTGAACAGAGCCTTGTGCATTACAAATTAGGAAGCATCAGGCCAAAGAGTTGCAAAGCAACCAATTATTGCTTAAACGGGACATAATGCAGCACCCTGCTTATTTGTTGTTTTGCAGGGGGAATGACTTTGCTGTAGAACAAGACTTTCCACAAAAGATCACTGCAAGGCAGTTGTAAGGTAAATGGCCTTGCAATCAATAGAATATATCTGGCTACGGTGGCAAGAAATGTGTAATATGGAGGGATATGCCATTAGGGGTGTAATAAAGAGTATTATGATGCTTGTGACATAGGAGTGAATACCTGAATACTGATAAATGAGCACTTAATAAAAAAATGTGTCAAGAAATGTGGAATATGGATGGGTAAGCACTAAATGAAAGGAGTGAGAAATAAAACATTCCCAGGTTAGGGGACAGAGACATTTACATTCAATTAACAGGTTGTTAATTATTGATGGACAACTCCCAAAATTCAAAGAGATCCAATTTAATACACATTCAGCTAATCAAGAAATTAGACTGACCTCCAAACTCCAAGGGTATGGAAGTAGTTTCACAAGATTCAAATAATTATGCTAATGCATTAACTTTCTTATTCCATATTTTTTCCTTTGGAGGGGTGGGGAAATGCTTTGGAACAGATTGAGGGTGAGCTTACTTTTCTGGCGCTGTTTCAGTACCTCCACTTGGATAATTATTTCTGAAAACATCCTTGGGATTCAATTGAATACTGTATTCTCTTTACGTTCCTACCATAAAATGTAATGGGAGGTTGCCTGAGACTATTTAAAGCTTGTCAACCTCTCATCAAGAAATAGTAGGCAAATTGATCTTTATAAATAGAGGGCTACACTCTCACACCTTGTTCCTCTGGAGTGATAAGTAGCTAAAGGACAAATCTGTAGTAATCTGAAGAAATGAAATTAGTAAGTCTTAAAAACTGTTACCTGAAATATTCAGATTTTTAAAGTCAATATGGGGCTGTGATGTTAAGATTCTCATCATATATTTTCTGTGTGATGATACATCACTTCTTCCATTTTCCTCTTTTGTTTTACAATGTGCTGCACTGCATGTGTATTTTGCCCCTACTATGTGCAAAATAGTACAAGTCCTGAAGAGAAATACAAAAATATAATTCACAGTTCTTGCTCTTCCACAGACACATACAAAATACAAAATATCAAGCCGTGTGTGAAAGGGTTATAATGAAAGTAGTAAAGAATGAGGTTTAGAGAGAACTAACTTAATTGTTCCTAGATGAGATACATAACAAATTGGATTTACAGTGCATGTCTCCTTTATTCATCATTGACATCATATGTTTCATTTCAATATTATTGTAGAAGGCATTGAAATAATTATACACATTCTCTTCTTCCCTCTTTCTTGTCTCTTTTCATTCTTTATTTATCCTTAAATTAAACTATTTGATGGTACCATGCAAGATTTCCAGGAGAACTGTCTTCTGCCAAAATTGTTGGGAGTTCAAACTATAAAGATATAATAAAAATCAGTGGATTATTCAGTTCAAATGGGTGAATGATATGGTATATAGGGTAGATCTCAGTAGAGCTGCTAGTAAACCAGCAAAAATACTGGGTTAACTAGTAAATCTGTTGTTGAATGTAAGTTCGTGTGCCCAATGCACAGTGAGGCCATACAAACCATAAAGTCAGTGTTTGGAGCAGAGAAATGTTTCTTGCAAGGGTAAAGCAAGGAGAACGGGCAGTTCCTGCTCAAAAAACCCAAATTCCCAGATGGTTTTTAAAGGGAAAATTTGGGGGGAGGGCTGCAGAGTGTGTGACTTTCTTCTGATTGGTTGGCAGTGAGGTAACAGGGTAGTGTTCTAGGAATCTCGATCATCAGCCTTCTGTGTCCAATCAGTCTGTTCTCTCAAGCGTATAGTTACGATCCTCCATCTGGGTGGGAGCCTTATTTCCTGTAGAAGAACTCAAAGATATATTGTTATGTATATTCCTTGAGGAGGACCAAGGACTCTGCTTTATAGCTGTACTATTGTGTCTTGACTGTTTTTCCTTTGTTTCTGCATTCCCTCACTTCCTTGATTAGTGCCTGTGTGAATCTACCCTTTGGGACTCAGGGAAGGTCTAGGAGGCTGAAGTCTTTTTCCTGCAAACAAGACATGGGGGACATGGAAAGGCTTTGGTACCCAGGAGAGCCCCATAGTGTCCTGCTTGGTTTCAAATTCATACTAATAAAGCTATAAGAATGATTAGTGTTGGAGTCCACTTATTTATTCACAAATTCATTGGGTATTGTTCATCAAACATTTGGCTCAATGTTGGAATTATACCCATGAATACAAATCAGTGCCTAGCCCCTGCTTCAGTATAGGAAGAAAAATAGATGCACAAAAAAATAAAAGTGCAAAAACACCGTTGACTATACAGTGAAAGGGGCTAAGTGAAGCAAAAAGAACAGGTTTCAAGATCTGAGATTGGAGGGTTTCAGGAGGAGGGGTGAGAGTATGAGGATCGTCAGCAGTGTGAAGGCAAGATTCTTGGGTAAGGTGAGTGCTGAGCTGGGTTTTGGGATAAAAAGTATGTGCATTTGTGAATTGGGAAAGTCTATATCATACACAAAGATAACAATAAATGTAAATAATAGAAAGATTATATTAAATTATTTAGGCATTAACTATACTGGAAGAACTCAAAGATATTAAATATTTCTAGAGTGTAAATTTCCAGGATATGATCTTCTAGAGACAGTGGTCAAGTCATAAATGGTTTTGTATGCCAGAGCAGAGAGTTTGAACTTTTTAACCTGCTAGCAGTTTCTCCCAAAAGACTCCTTTAGGTTTTCTTTTCAATTTTCCATACAACCACACAGTGGGCCTTGTCAGAACTTGCTAGTCAATAGAAGATCATTTTTCAACCAAATCTTTCCATAGTATAAGGTTTGTTGTCCCTTTGCTATCTTGAAAAAGAAAAAAAAATAGCTTATATTATAGTTTCTCTTCCCCTTGCAAGCCCCAGAATTCTGCCTTTAATTAATTAATTAACATTATTTTTTTTTAAATATCTACTATATGCTTAATAAGAATGGGGGAAATGTGATTTTAAAGTCTTTATTAATATTAACAGAAAGCATTTATACTTAAAGAAAAGATGGTTCAGAACACACTAAATTTTGTCAGCACAAAATGTCACTCACAAAAAAGGTCCAGCTGTTTCAAACCAGGAGTAACGGAAGTGATACATGATACATTTGATGTTTCTTTCCCTGTACTATAAAGCTTCAATGCACTCGTATGAGAGCACTATGTAAACCAGGATTCATTAACTCCACTTGCTACATCAAGATACCAAGACCCAGAGAGAGTAGGATACTTATTACAATCCCCACAGCTCTCTATGAGCACAGCTGGATCTCAAATTATAGTTCCCTAATTCTAACTCAAAGTTTTTCCAACAAACTAATCATGTTCACGTTCCATCCTTTGGGTCTCAGAAACCTCACTGGCAGAAGCTGAAATGAAGAAAAAGTAGGGGGTTAGTATTGTAGGAATTAAAAGAAAACCTAAAGTTTGGTAAGTATGAGTGAGCTTTAGGAAATTAGCTTAATTGTAAAAGATTATTTTACAAGTCATAGTTCCTAACAATAAAATTCAAAAACCTCCAAATTGTTTTTATTATGTTGGTATTTTATAGGATGAAAGTTGGGGAGGGGATACTTAACTTTGATAGTCTTCATAAGTAACCAAATAAAGAACCTAAAAAACACAACTACACGCACATGTGCATGTCCACACACATGTTGTCTCTCAGGAGGAGTGTCTGCTTGACCAAGAGGGAGTCCCCAGAGTTGTGGTGTCCCAATACCTTGCTGTTATTACTCACATTTGAACCCACACTCAGTGCCAGTCATTGTGCTAAGTGCCATATATAAATATATTCTCATGTAATTCCCACAATAACACTGAGTTGAATTTTACAAACTAGGAAATGTAAGTAATAGGTGTTGAATTTGTAGCAATGTCTGTCTGATTCCAGAATCCACACATTTAATCTTGATATCACCAATATTGAAATGGGGGGAGGATGCTTTGTGGTTTAAGTTTCTTCCTAACCACACACTCAGACAGCGTGTGTGGGAAAACTAATGAGTCGACTGTCCCACAAGCTAAATTATATTTACAGTTGATTGTTATATAAATAATAACTGCAAATGATATAAAAATCATTTAAAATACAGAAGATATAAAACGGAAACTTCTCCCACTCCACTGATTTATCCACATTCCCTCTCATCAGATAATTGCTGTGAGTAATTCACCTCAGTTCAAATGGGGACAACTATGTATTTATCAACTTTATGTACAAAACATGTATTTATCAACTTTAAATAACTATTTTTAGCATCCAATTTAAATGATGAGGTAACTTTCAGTTTATACCACACTTATTTCTCCTTCTCTATTCAACCAAGTTCTCTCAGAAATATTATGACTTTTCCATTGTTAAGATTTACACCACTTTCACTGAACTTTGCAGTCATAATTATACTGTCTAGTTTTCCTACAGTTTGATTCTAAATGCTGAAAATTATTAAAGGGTCTAGCTTCTATTTAGATGGTCTAAATGGATCTGTAAGCAACACTGAACTACACCATTTAAAAGATAATATTTTGTAAGTCTAGATCAAATTATCTTTTCTCAATTGCTCATGTTTATGCCATTTATTTTCTTCACTTTTGAACCTTGATTTAGTTTTGAACAAGGTTTGATCTGAAATTTGAAAATGAAATCATTGTGACCATATATGTATTGTTCACTGACCCAAAGTAACATTTCCTCCTTATATAAGACTTGGTCTTTTTGGAAGCTCAAATGCCTTTTATTTCATAATAGTACATTACTTGCTGTTAAGCACTTAGGGTCCAAGGAAACTCCAAACCAGCTCATGGAATCATTTTTTCATCTCATAATAATTTCTTCTAAGAGCAGTTTGCCCTTCTCTTCTACCCTAAATTTAAAGTCCACTAGACCTCTTGCACAACAATTATCCTGGGAATTCCCTTCATTGTTTCCCTTAGTTGGAGCCACTGCTTCTTGGAAACTGTATGGTAAGCACAGTGTAACTATAAGCCATGTCAAATAGCTTCCATGCTTAAAATCTTTATGTGTCCATTTTAATTATTAGTTTTATTGATTCTTTTGTGGTTTCCTTTTGTGTTTGAAAGTTTTTGATTGTGCATTACACATTGTCTTTGAAAAATTATTTTGGGTCATGGATTCTCTATGACCTAGGATGAAGTTACTTTCTACCAGGTTCTATAAATCCATGATGACCCTAAATCAAAGCTGTGGTTTACTTGGAGTCACAGGCAGAATGAATCTGAACCACAAATCTGAGAGACAGCAATGAAATAACCACAGCTCTTCAGAGTTGTTGCTGTTGTTAATACTCTTTTTTTACCCTTCCTTTATCTGTTCAGCATCAAGGCAACTTTTTCTGTGTTCTCTGAGGAGAGAATTACTTCCTATTCACCTTTATCTTCCCAAGTTAATGTAGAGGTGTCTCCTGTTCAGTATTGGATGGGACATTCTTGCCTAACCAAAGGCCCAAGTTTGCCAGCAGTAACAAATGCCCTCAGAGCAAACACTCCTTTATTCCAGTACAGGACACTGCTTGTATCTCTGGGTTCTATATTCCCACAAATTTTTGACTTAGTAGATCCTCGTCATCATTTCAGCTATCCAATACTTTGAAGAATTTTTAAAATATTTTACCTAGCAATTTTTGTCATTTTTAGCAAAATTATCCAAATAACCTGGATCCCTATGAATGGAAACAGGAATTCTTCTCTTTATTCTTGTAGTTCAGTTATTTCACTAGTATATTTTGGTGTTGATGGGTTAGGGACAGGTGTACTTTTTTCATCTACAAATACAAGCTCTTTCCTAAATTTCACAATAGTTTTATTTTCATTTTATATTTTAATATTTTATGTTCCACATGTTCTATTCTCATCTTCAGAAACACCATTTTTTACAAATATTCAATTTCCTTTTTCTGCCTTCCACACCGAGTATATTTTTTATAATCAATTTTAAATGTTATTTTATTCTCTTCCAATTTCCCCAAACCCATTTGCAATATTTTTGACAGAATTTTCTGTTGAAGTTATGTCTTACTGTTGTTTTTTTTAATGTGCCTTTTCTCTCTATTCTGTTTTCATTGTTCTCTCCCATATCCTTTCTGAGCTCTTCCTGCTTGGCTTTCATCTCTGACTTTTGCTTTATAATTTCTTCTTTAAATCCTTGTGTCTTTTGGTTGACACCTTGTTTATTTCTTTGTATTAATAGATAAACAATGTCTGCTATTCTTTTGAGTCTAAGTCTAACTAGTTGTCTGAATCCATCTTGTGTTTCCTTGGGTAATTCTGTTAGTTTATGAAAACTCTTTTCTTATTAAATTATGTTTTGTAAGGAAATAAATCCAGATGACAGATCCAGGGGTGTTGGTTGGAAAAAGTTGGAAGGAGCCTTGGGACTTCCTATAAATCTACTCTTTCTCTATAAACTACTAATGGGACTATGGGACCAGGATTAGGCACTCTGAGTTGATATGCTTAAATTGGAGAAGGACAAGGAAGAAATTTTTTCTATCCATCACATAATTACACACTGTTTTCTTCCTTGCCATAGCTCAGAGTTTTTCTTTTCAATATCCTAATGGATCTAAGACTCACTAACCATTTATAAACCACATTAGAGTCTAAAAAGTCACTTTAACAAAGTTTCCAGTAGATGCATAAAAGTATTTTGAAAATACCATATTGTTATTATTTTTATGATTATAAGCATTCAAATGATTGAAAGGAGGTATTTCTTTATCATAGGCTATAGTAGTTTTCTTTGCTCTAGTTCAGAGAACTATGAATGACACAAGCATTCATTTTACAGAATTTTGAACAAGATTATGTCCAACTTACCTTGATTCCTCTAGCAATGTAGAGACTTGAGTGACTTCAAACATGTCTTTGGATAGAGGGAATGTAAAGACCCTAAGGTGGGAGTTAACTAGCATGTTTGACAAGTTGCAAGGGGGCAGTGTGAACGGATCAGAAAAGGGGAGGTGGGAAGATGAGGGCCGATAGGTTGGAGGGCAGAGTTACACTGGGTCTTTTTGGGTTTTTGACTTTTACTCTGAATGAGATGGGGAGCCACTGGAGGGATTGTAGCAGAGGAATGAGGTAATCGGTCTTATGTTTCAAAAGGATTACTCCAACTGGTATCTTAAAATTACACTGTAAGGGAAGAAAAGTGGAATTAGAGAGACGAGTTGGAAGGCTATTGAAATGATATGGGTGAGAGATGGTGGCAGCTCATAAGGAGCATTTGCAGTAGAGAGAGTGAGCAGTGGCCAGATTCTACACATAATTTCCAGCAATCATCAAAAGAATTTCTGATGTTTTGGATGTGGGCTATGAAAGAAGGACCCTAAAAAGGAATAATTCTTTGTTTCTAGTCCTTAGCAACTCAGATGGATTCAGTTGTTGTTGAACAAAGATGGAAGAGACACTGGGTGGAACGTGTATTTTGGGATAGGAGATCAGGAGTTCAGGTTGGACATGTTAAGTCTGAGATGTCTCCTAGAGATACGTCACCTGAAATGGAACTTGGAATCTTAGTATACTGAGTTGGATAGTGTCTCCCCAAAACTCACGTCTATGTGGAAACTTTGAAAGTGGCCTTATTTAGAAACAGGGTCTTTGCAGATGTAATGAAGTTAAGATAAGGTCATACTGTATGAGGTGAGCCCTAAATGCACTATGACTAGCATCCTTATAAGAAGAGGGAAATTTGGACAGACAGAGACACAAACACAGGGGGGAGAAATCATGTGATAACAGAGGCAGAGACCAAAAGAATGCAACTACAAACCAAGGATGCCACTGACTTCCAGTAGCCAACAGAAGCTAGAAGGGCAAGGAAGGATCTTCCCTTAGAGTCTTCAGAGAGAACATGGCCCTGCACATACCTTGATTTTGGACTTCTAGGCTCAACATCTGTTAGGTAATAAATTTATGTTATTATAAGGCACCCAGCTTATAGCAGTTTGTTATGACAGCCTAGGAAACTAATACACCTGTGTATGTTAGTATGTCCTGACTGGCTCTTAACAGTTCAGAACCATTAGCTCCTGTATTCTGGATTCTCTGTCTCTTGCCCCAGTCACAGATTGTATTCACTCCAAGGGCAGGAATCTCCCTCATACATCTGACTCACATTGAGCTAAATATCTACAACCACTAGTTTCAGGGGATGCTGATTTTTTTTGTTACCGTCCTGGCTGGTTAGTTTATTCTTCGTCTTGTAATTTTGCACATGATATTCTCAACACAAAATCTTTCTGAGATTTAATTTCTTCATGTATATGAGAGAGAGGTTCTAAGAAAGGCAGTGTATCCATACAATGGATTTTGGAGTTATACAGGCAAAGTTAAAAACAAATAACAAAAACTTGAAGCAAATTCAACAGCTTGTCTCATGTTGTAAACACTAAATTTAAAGACAGTTTTGTGGGTTAAGAAGATCAGAAACTTACAAAAAAATAGTTAACATTTTGTTTAGTTCAGATATTGTAGGTCATGATGATTTAAATCATGACATATCCAAAATGTTAGTTCATTAAGCAATCCATTCTTGCTCTTTAGGCAAAGAAGACTGCCTTATCCACCTCCTAGGCTTACAAGAAAAGTCTAAGCATTCATACTACAAGTGGCAATGCCTTATCCAAAAAGACTTCAGTAATTCCTGTTTTAAATTTTTCCATCTGAATTTGCTTATGGCTGGTAAAAAAATGTTATGCATGTTTGTCCTTTGCCATTTGCCCTCATCATTTTGAGTTATTTGCAGTTGTAGAAAGAAGGAAAGCTGGGGAAAGACCTCAGAAACTGCAGACTTTCTCTGAGGATCAGAAAGACAATAAGCTTTTTGGAAAAGTAAGGAGGAATTCTCACATGGTGAGGATAAGTTGTTGGGATTGAGCTAAAAGCTAAGCATCTGGCTTATGAAAATTTTTGCTGTCACTGCTGGAGCTAGTCAGCATTATATAGTTCCTTGATCACTAGGGACTTTACGATCTGTCTGAAGTTATTTGTGCACTAACAGTAACTTTAACTGTTCATTTCAAGATTTCTACTATTTGTAGGGAATAAAACAGAGTAAATAGTGTCTGAAAAATCTGAACATAAAGACATATTAAAATAAGGAGATTGAATGTTGAAAAACAAAAAATACAGAAGAACACCAGGAGATGCAATAAATCCAAATGGTTTTCCAAACAAGAGGGGAAAAAAACTAGTTAACACAAAACTGAACTGAAATATGAAAATAAATAAGTAAATTTCTCATTCAGTATCCATTTGGATGCTGTATTTCTTGCAGAGTTACTGCTTATTATTGTCATGCTTCTAGTTTCCCATCTCCTTTTGTCAGTCTATTGAAAGCTTGTTAAGATCTTATTTGCTTTTCCTGTTCTTTTGTGGTAGTTGCTCTTGCCTTAACTTTAATGTTAAATCATGTGGAAGTAAGGTAAAAGGTAGAAAAAAATCAGCATGAATCGTCACTGCAGTGGCCTAGTTTTATGGATATTTTATATATTGATCAGCTTATGTTTTTTTCAGACAAATGGGAGAAAAATTGGGAAATAAATAATATTTATTTGCATTGCAATTTATTATTTCTCTTAAATAATAAATTGTAATGCTGATGCAAAATGTCTAAGGGTTTCCTGGAGAAACTGGTTAGAGTCTGAAAGGGGCACTGATATAGAAAGGAAATAATTTGTCCATGGATATTCCAAGGAGAACAAGAGGTTGCTACACTAATTCTTATCTCCTTGTTTTGGAGAATATGATAATATATTTTATCCTTGCTGTCCAGAACTAAGCACAGTGTTTGACAGATAGTAGATCTTCCATAAATAGATGGTGAAGGAATATATGAAAAAATTGATGATGCCAATTAAGTACACATTCACCCGATTAAAAGTAATCTAGTCCATGGAGGTTCTAATGGTCAGAAATGCTGGATTGTCCACATTCAAACCAAAGACCACTTGAATACAAATCCTATGGCCTTAGCCACTGTCCAACATGATTTAGAAAGTACTAACTGTGTATTCTCGGGCAAATAACCTTTGTGAGTTTCTTTTTCTAATATTGGAATAGAATGAGATAATATCTCAAAACATAGTTGTGATAACAAGTAAAAACTAAAGTACTTATCACTGTGTCTGGTGCGTAGTTAACATAACTGGGGATGATGATGGTAGAAGTGAAGGAGTATTAAGTGTTTTCCTCTTTGTCAGCTACTTCTCTAACATTTTCTCTTTCTTGTTCCCTACATTCACTAGAGAATTTTTAAAATCATATTCATCCTTGGCTGCCTCTCACAATGCTGTCATCTGCATCACGGAGGGCCATGAGCACCTTAACATTTGCTCATTCTCCACTGATAACTATCACACCAGTCCCTGATTTCAAGTCCATACACTCCATATTGCTCTAGAGACTATGCAGAATCTGGTGAAGCCTGTCTGGCCATTTTAATCGCACATAAGAAATCCTAATTGAATACCATTGCCTTGCACATAGTGAGCTACATTAAATATTTCTTTTTATTTAAGAGTCTTGCTTTAGTTGCATCAGCTAACTACACCTTACAGCAGAAGGTGAAGACAAATTCACAGACATGTTTTCCCCCTCCCCCCAATTTTAAGTTTGAGTCTGGACTTCAACAGGCCAAATCCAAGGACCTGGTACTTACGTCAAAAATCACAGAAAATCTAGCTACATCTCATGAGAACTTCAAGACAATCTCTCCCGATGATTTACCTATGAGAGTAATCATTTTTTTCTTCAGGAATATTTTATAGTGCCTCTTTCTAGAAGATGCTGTGCCGAACGTTCATCTGTATTGGAATTCTACATGAATCGGGCCCACTGTTCTCAAAGGAATGAGAGGAAATGCATCTCTTAAAAAATTAAGATTACCTCCCCTAACTCCACCCCCACCCCCCACCCCAAGCCTGTTACATTGGTACTAAATATGATCTCTTACCAGGGTGTGTACTGCATATCTGAAAATCAAGCATGGTGAGCCTCTGGAGTCTACTCCTTTCTTTCTTTATTAATGAAAGCATTTTTATTTGTGCCCTCCATTATTCCCAGAAGTACAATACAAAACAAGATGGGGAACCATGATTTATCTTCTGTTTGATAAAAACATCTGCAGAATAAACTGAGCCTCTTGATGCCGGAATTGTCATCAATGAAGACTTTGACAAAATGAGCAATACGTAATTTCCTAGCTCCCTCGCAAAGCTGAAACAGATTGTCAAATAAAACACTGGAGGAGATGCATATGGGCTGAGTAGACCAGCTTTGAATAGGAACACACACAGGTGGTGGTTTAGTAGTGGCTCTAAGAAGGAGGACTGCCCTAATTTGGAGGGTCATTTGCATTTGAAAATGCTCATTGCTCAATAGTGAGTATTCCCTATAGGAGAAGAGAATGGATATGGCCAAAACTTGCATCTATTTCTGTCCTTTGGTAACTTGAATAATTCAGAGAGCCCAAGCAAAGGAGAGAGCAAGTTATACTCAAACAAACTGTCCTGTAATAGTGGGCTTTACAGAACACAAATCAGTAACATATGAAAAAGACGCTTATGAAAATCAATTGCTTTATGGTTAAAGATGGATTTTCCATCAACACTAAGCATGGAAAGTGTGCTAATGGGTATATTCAGTATGCTTTTTAAGAAATGGCAATCAAATGTTTTTATTAGTCTTTATATCTGAAAACTACAGCAGAAGTCATGTAATTATTTTAAGTTTGAATTTCACAAGCCAATACTAGTTGCCAAGATAGACAATCAAAACTCCTATACCCTGAAGATTTGGATCCTTTACCTGGGAGAACCTGCCTCCACTGAAATTCCTGTTAAGTTCACTTCTTCCCTCAAAAGAAGAAAGCAATTGATGTTTTGCCATAATAGTTACATCATTTACTCAAAATATTATTCTCCTTTAGTGTATATGTATTTCTAATAAATTTTTTATTCTAGAATAAATTTAGATTTAGAGAAAAGTTGTGAAGATAGTACAGAGGGTTCCATTTAGCCCACAACCAGTTTCTCCTGTCATTGACATTTTACAATGGTATATTTGTCAGAATTGATGAATCAATATTGATACATTTTTATTCAACCCATACAGATTTTCTTAGTTTTTACCTAAATGAACGATTTTTGTTCCAGGATCTCATCCAGGACCCTGCATTACATTTAATAATCATGTTTCCTTAGGGTCCTCTTGGCTCTAACAGTTTCTCAGGCTTTCCTTGTTTTTGGTAGCCTTGACAGTTTTGAGGAGTATAGGTCCAGTGTTTTGTAGAAGGTTCTTCAGTTTGGGTTTATCTTATGTTTTTTCACATGGTTAGACTAGGGTTATGGAGGCCACAGAAGTAAAGTGTCATCTCATCCAATCATATTAACAGTGCATGCTCTCAATGTGACTTGTGTTGAGGCTAATTTTGGTCACTTGGTCAAAGTAGAGTTTGTCAGGTTTCTCCACTGTAAAATTGTATGTTCTCTCTTTCTGTGCACTAGTCTTTAGAAGCAAGTCACTAAGGACAGCTTATCCTAAAGGAATGGAGTGGTTAAACTCCATTTATTTGAGAGGGTATTGTCTACATCACTTACTTGGAATTCTTCTGCACATGAGATTTTTATATGTATGATCATAATCCAATTATCAGTGTTTTCCAGAGAAACAGAATGAATGAATAGGTTGTGTGTGTGTGTGTGTGTGTGTGTGTGTGTGTGTGTGTGTGTGTGTGTGTGTGGAGAGAGAGAGAGAGAAAGAGATTTTAAGGAATTGGCTCATGCAATTGTGGAGTCTGGCAAGACCAAAATTTGCAGGGTAGGCTGGCAGGCTAGGTCACCCACGTTATGGAGAGTGATCTGTTTTAATCAAGTCTAATGATTTAAGTGCTAATCTCATCTAAAAAATATATTTATAGGAAAATTTAAAATAATGTTTGACCAAATATCTGGTTACCGTGACCTAGCCAAGTTGACTCATAAAAGTAGCCATTACATCATCTTATTTTGTTGCGCAAAGAGTTTCAGACTTCGCCATTGGGAGCACTTTCAGTGGTCTCCCATGACCCTCTGCTATACACCTGTTATTGTGGATTGTTTTTTCTTTTGGGGGGGAACTTCCTTACTTTCCGGCACTATAAGAAACTCAGACTCATACAGTAGTCCCCTCTTATCCACGCGGATATGTTCTAAGACACCCAGTTGATGCCTGAAACTGTGGATAGTACTAAACCCTATATATACTATGTTTTTTCCTATACATGCATGCCTAGGATAAAGTTTAATTTATAAATTAGGTACAGTAAGAGATTAACAATAATAATTAATAATTAAATATAAATATTTAAAATTTAAAAAAATATATCTGTTAAATACCTAAAAAAAACTCAAAGGAACAACTATAACAATATACTGTACTAAAAGTTATGTGAATATTGTCTCTCTCTCTCTCTCTCTCTCTCTCTCTCTCTCAGTCTTAAAAGATCTTATTGTACTGTACTCACCCTTCTTCTTATGATGATGGGAGATGGTAAAATGTCTATGTGATGAGATGAAGTGCATTGTGACATAGAGTTAGGCTGCTGTTGACCTTCTGATGACATGCCAGGAGGATCATCTGCTTCAGGTGACCCTGGGTCATCAAAACATGACAACGTTGATGGTTGGAAGTGAGGAGATATCTGTTAAATACCTAAAAAAAACTCAAAGGAACAACTATAACAATATACTGTACTAAAAGTTATGTGAATATTGTCTCTCTCTCTCTCTCTCTCTCTCTCTCTCTCAGTCTTAAAAGATCTTATTGTACTGTACTCACCCTTCTTCTTATGATGATGGGAGATGGTAAAATGTCTATGTGATGAGATGAAGTGCATTGTGACATAGAGTTAGGCTGCTGTTGACCTTCTGATGACATGCCAGGAGGATCATCTGCTTCAGGTGACCCTGGGTCATCAAAACATGACAACGTTGATGGTTGGAAGTGAGGAGTAGATGACGTTGATGGTTGGGGATTCTGGGTGGGATGAAGCAGGATGGTGCAAGATTTCATTATGCTACTCAAAATAGCAAGCAATTTAAAACTTATGAATTGTTTATTTCTGGAATTTCCCATTTAATATTTTTGGACATCTGCTGATGATAGGTAACTAAAACCTCAGAAAGTGAAACTTCAGTTAAGGGACAGGCTACTGTACTGTATTTTCCTCCCACATCCATATGTCAGCCATTTCTCCAAGCATGCTGAGAGAGGGAGAGAGAGGAGAGAGAGAGGAGAGGGAGAGAGAGAGAGAAAAAATGCACTTTGGTGTCTCTTCTTTTAAGAACACTAATATTATCAGATCAGGGTCCCTCCTTTATAACCTCATTTAACCTTACTTACTTCCTTAAAGACCCCATCTCCTATTACAGCCACACTGTGGCATTATGGCTTCAAAAATAAATTTTTTTGGCGGGGGGGGGCAAAAAATATTCAGTTCATAACATATCATTTTCTTTCTGCCTGAAGAATTTTATGGTTTTTTGCAGGGTAGGGCTGCTGGAGATAAATCTCAGTTTTTCATAGACTGAGAAAGTATTTCTCTTTTACTTTTAAAGGTTAATTTTGCTGCATATAGAATACTATATTTGGGGTGTGGGGATGGATGGTTCTTTCAATACTTTAAATATTTCGCTCCACAGTCTTCCTTTCCTTTTTAAAAAATTTATTTATTTATTTATTTATTTATTAACATCTTTATTGGAGTATAATTGCTTTACGATGGTGTGTTACTTTCTGCTTTATAACAAAGTGCATCAGCTATACATATACATATATCCCCATAACTCCTCCCTCTTGTGTCTCTCTCCCACACTCCTTATCCCACCCCTCTAAGTGTACACAAAGCTGACCTCCCTGTGCTATGTGGCTGCTTCCCACTAGCTATCTATTTTACATTTGGTAGTGTATATATGTCCATGCCATTCTCTCACTTCGTCCCAGCTTACCCTTCACCCTCCCCGTATGCTCAAGGCCATTCTCTAAGTCTGCGTCTTTATTCCTGTCCTGCCCCTAGGTTCTTCAGAACCTTTTTATTTTTTTTTTTAGATTCCATATATATGTGTTAGCATACGGTATTTGTTTTTCTCTTTCTGACTTACTTCATTCTGTATGACAGACTCTAGGTCCACTCACCTCACTACAAATAACTCAATTTCATTTCTTTTTATGGTTGAGGAATAGTCCATTGTATATATGTGCCACATCTTCTTTATCCATTTATCTGTCGATGGACACTTAGGTGGCTTCCATGTCCTGGTTATTGTAAATAGAGCTGCAATGAACATTGTGGTACATAACTCTTTTTAAATTATGCTTTTCTCAGGGTATATGCCCATTAACAGGATTGCTGGGTCGTATGGTAGTTCTATTTTTAGTTTTTTAAGGAACCTCCATACTGTTCTCCATAGTGGTTGTATGAATTTACATTCTCACCAACAGTGCAAGAGGGTACCCCTTTCTCCACACCCTCTCCAGCATTTATTGTTTGTAGATATTTTGATGATGGCCATTCTGACTGGTGTGAGGTGATACCTCATTGTAGTTTTGATTTGCATTTCTCTAATGATTAGTGATGTTGAGCATCCATGTGTTTGTTGGCAATCTGTATATCTTCTTTGGAGAAATGTCTATTTACATCTTCTGCCCATTTTTGAATTGGGTTGTTTGTTTTTTGATATTGAGCTTCACGGGCTGCTTGTAAATTATGGAGATTAATCCTTTGTCAGTTGCTTCATTTGCAAATATTTTCTCCCATACTGAGGGTGATCTTTTCATCTTGTTTATGGTTTCCTTTGCTGTGAAAAAGCTTTTAAGTTTCATTAGGTCCCATTTGTTTATTTTTGTTTTTATTTCCATTTCTCTAGGAGGTGGGTCAAAAAGATCTTGCTATAATTTATATCATACAGTGTTCTGCCTATGTTTTCCTCTAAGAGTTTGATGGTGTCTGGGTTACATTTAGGTCTTTAATCCATTTTGAGGTTATTTTTGTGTATGGTGTTAGGGAGTGTCCTAATTTCATTCTTTTACATGTAGCTGTCCAATTTTCCCAGCACAACTTATTAAAGAGGCTGTCTTTTCTGCACTGAATATTCTTGCCTCCTTTATCATAGATTAGTTGACCATAGGTGCGTGGGTTTGTCTCTGAGCTTTCTATCCTGTTCCATTGATCTATATTTCTGTTTTTGTGCCAGTACCATATTGTCTTGATTACTGTAGCTTTGTAGTATAGTCTGATGTCAGGGAGCCTGATTCCTCCAACTCCATTATTCTTTCTCAGGATTGCTTTGGCTATTCAGGGTCTTTTGTGTTTCCAAACAAATTGTGAAATTTTTTGTTCTAGTTCTGTGAAAAATGCCAGTGGTAATTTGATAGGGATTGCATTGAATCTGTAGATTGCTTTAGGTAGTAGAGTCATTTTCACAATGTTGATTCTTCATTTCAAAGAATATGGTACATCTCTCCATATGTTTGTATCATCTTTAATTTCCTTCAGCAGTGTCTTATAGTTTTCTGCATACAGGTCTTTAGTCTCCTTAGGTAGGTTTATTCCTAGGTATTTTATTCTTTTTGTTGCAGTGGTAAATGGGAGTGTTTCCTTAATTTCTCTTTCAGATTTTTCATCATTAGTGTATAGGAATGCAAGAGATTTCTGTGCATTAATTTTTATCCTGCTCCATTACCAAATTCATTGATTAGCTCTAGTAGTTTTCTGGTAGCATCTTAAGGATTCTCTAAGTATTGTATCATGTCATCTGCAAATAGTGACAGCTTTAATTGTTCTTGTCTGATTTGGATTCCTTTTATTTCTTTTACATCTCTGATGCTGTGACTAAAACTTCCAAAACTATGTTGAATAATAGTGGTGAGAGAGGACAACCTTGTCTTGTTTCTTATCTTGGAGGAAATGGTTTCAGTTTTTTACCATTAAGAATGATGTTGGCAGTGGGTTTGTCTTATATGGCCTTTATTATGATGAGGTCAGTTCCCTCTCTGCCTACTTTCTGGAAGGTTTTTATTAAAAATGGAGGTTGAATTTTGTCAAAAGCTTTTTCCGTGTCTCTTGAGATGATCATATGTTTTTTCTCCTTCAATTTATTAAAATGATTTATCACATTGATTGATTTGCATATATTGAAGAATCCTTGCATTCCTGGAATAAACCCCACTTGATCATGGTGTATGATCCTTTTAATGTGCTGTTGCATTCTGTTGGCTAGTATTTTGTTGAGGATTTTTGCATCTATGTTCACCAGTGATATTGGCCTGTAGTTTTCTTTTTTTGTGAC
>NC_041220.1:94040634-94042637 GCF_002837175.3 Physeter macrocephalus | reverse complement strand
TAGAATGAGTTTGGGAGTGTTCCTCCCTCTGCTATATTTTGGAAGAGTTTGAGAAGGATAGGTGTTAGCTCTTCTCTAAATGTTTGATAGAATTCGCCTGTGAAGCCATCTGGTCCTGGGCTTTTGTTTGTTGGAACATTTTTAATCACAGTCTCATTTTCAGTGCTTGGGACTGGTCTGTTTGTATTTTCTATTTCTTCCTTGTTTAGTCTCGGAAGGTTGTGCTTTTCTAAGATTTGTCCCTTTCTTCCAGGTTATCCATTTTATTGGCACAGAGTTGCTTGTAGTAATCATTCATGATCCTTTGTATTTCTGCAGTGTCTGTTGTTACTTCTCCTTTTTCATTTCTAATTCTATTGATTTGTGTCTTCTCCCTTTTTTTCTCGATGAGTCTGGCTAATGGTTTATCTGTTTTGTTTATCTTCTCAAAGAACCAGCTCTTAGTTTTCTTGATCTTTGCTATTGTTTCCATCATTTCTTTTTCATTTATTTCTGATCTGATCTTTATGATTCCTTTCCTTCTGCTAACTTTGGGGTTTTTTTGGTTCTCCTTTCTCTAATTGCTTTAGATATAATGTTAGGTTGACTTGAGATGTTTCTTGTTTCTTGAGATAGGATTGTATTGCTATAAACGTCCCTCTTAGAACTGCTTTTGCTGCATCCCATAGGTTTTGGGTCATCGTGTTTTCATTGTCATTTGTTTCTAGGTATTTTTGGATTTCCTCTTTGATTTCCTCAATGATCTCCTGGTTATTAAGTAGTGTATTGTTTAGGCTTCATGTGTTTGTATTTTTTACAGATTTTTTTCCTGTAATTGATATCTAGTCTCATAGCGTTGTGGTGGGAAAAGATCCTTGATACAATTTCAATTTTCTTAAATTTACCAAGGCTTTATTTGTGACCCAAGGTATGCTCTATCCTGGAGAATGTTCCATGAGCACTTGAGAAGAAAGTGTATTCTGTTGTTTTGGGATGGAATGTCCTATAAATATCAAGTAAGTCCATCTTGTTTAATGTTTCATTAGAAGCTGGTGTTTCCTTATTTATTTTCATTTTGGATGATCTGTCCATTAGTGAAAGTGGGCTGTTAAAGTCCCCTACTATGATTGTGTTACTGTCTATTTCCCCTTTTATGGCTTAGTATTTTCCTTATGTATTGAAGGGCTTCTATGCTGGGTGCATAAATATTTACAATTGTTATATCTTCCTCTTGGATTGATCCCTTGATTTTTATGTAGTGTCCTTCTTTGTCTCTTGTAATGGTCTTTCTTTTAAAGTCAATTTTGTCTGATATGAGAATTGCTACTCCAGCTTTCTTTTGATTTCCATTTGCATTGAATATCTTTTTCCATGTCCTCACTTTCATTCTGTATGTGTCCCTAGGTGTGCAGTGGGTCTCTTGTAGACAGCATATATAGGGGTCTTGTTTTTTTATCCATTCAGCCAGTCTATGTCTTTTGGTTGAAGCATTTAATGCATTTACATTTAAGGTAATTATCAATATGTATGTTCCTATTACCATTTTCTTTAATTGTTTTGGCTTTGTTTATTGTAGACCTTTTCCTTCTCTTCTGTTTCCTGCCTAGAGAAGTTCCTTTACCATTTGTTGTAAAGCTCATTTGATGGTGTTGAATTCTCTTAGGTTTTGCTTGTCTGTAAAGGTTTAAATTTCTCTGTCAAATCTGAATGATATCCTTTCTGGGTAGAGTAATCTTGGTTGTAGGTTTTTCTCCTTCATCACTTTAAATATGTCCTGACACTCCCTTTTGGCTTGCAGAGTTTCTGCTGAAAGATCAGCTGTTTACCTTATGGGGATTCCATTGTGTGTTATTTGTTGTTTTTCCCTTGCTGCTTTTAATATTTTTTCTTTGTATTTAATTTTTGATATTTGATTAACATGTGTCTTGATGTGTTTCTCCTCTGATTTATCCTGTATGGGACTCTCTGTGCTTCCTGGACTTGATTAACTCTTTCTTTTCCCATATTAGGGAAGTGTTCTACTT
>NC_041220.1:94007925-94040607 GCF_002837175.3 Physeter macrocephalus | reverse complement strand
TTTTTTTATTTTCTCCATTCTATTTCCAAGATTTTGGATCATCTTTATTATCATTTTTCTGAAATCTTTTTCAGGTTGACTGTCTATTTCAACTTCATTTGTTAGGTCTGGTGGGTCTTTACCTTGCTCCTTCATCTGCTGTGTGTTTCTCTGTCTTCTCATTTTGCTTAACTTACTGTGTTTGGGGTCTCCTCTTCTCAGGCTGCATGTTTGTAGTTCCCGTTGTCTTTGGTGTCTGCCCCCAGTGGCTAAGGTTGGTTCAGTGGGTTGTGTAGGTTTCCTGGTGGAGGGGACCAGTGTCTGTGTTCTGGTAGATGAGGCTGGATCTTGTCTTTCTGGTGGGCAGGTCCATGTCTGGTGTTGTGATTTTGGGTTTCTGTGACCTTATTATGATTTTAGGCAGCCTCTCTGCTAATGGATGGGTTTTGTTCCAGTCTTGCTAGTTGCTTGGCATAGGGTGTCCAACACTGTAGTTTGCTGGTCGTTGAGTGGACTTGGGTCTTGGCATTGAGGTGGAGATCTCTGAGATATTTTCACCATTTGATATTACATGGAGCTGGGAGGTCTCTTGTGGACCAGTGTCCTGAATTTGGCTCTCCCACCTCAGACGCACAGGCCTGACACCCGGCCAGAACACCAAGACCCTGTCAGCCACATGGCTCAGAAGAAAAAGGAGAAAGAAAGAAAGAGAGAGAGAGAGAGAGAGAGAGAGAGAGAAAATAAAGTTATTAAAATAAAATTATTAAAAATTAAATGTAATAAAAAAAAGAAAGAAAGAAAGAAGAGAGCAACCAAACCAAAAAACAAATCCACCAATGATAAGAAGAGCTAAAAAACTATACTAAAGAAAGAAAGAAAGAAAGAAGGAAGGAAGGAAGGAAGGAAGGAAGGAAGGAAGGAAGGAAGGAAGGAAGAAAGAAAGAAAGAAAGGAAGGAAGGAAGGAAGGAAGAAAGAAAAAGAAAGAAAGAAAGAAAATTATTAAAATTTAAAACATTATTTAAAATATTAAAAAATTAATAAGTAATAAAAAAAGAAAAAAATAAAGAAAGAAGAGAGCAACCAAACCAGAAAACAAATCCTCCAATGATAACCAGAGCTGTAAACTATACAAAAGAAAAAAAAGAACACACAAAACCCTAGGACAAGTGGTAAAAGCAAAGCTATACAGACAAAATCACACAAAGAAACATACACATACACACTCAAAGAAGAGAAAAAGAAAATATATATATATATGTTTATATACTTAAAAAAAGGAAGAGAGAAACCAAATCAATAAACAAATCTACCAATGATAATAAACTAAATACTAAACTAAGATAAACATAAAACCAGAAACAAATTAGATGCAGAAAGCAAACCCCAAATCTACTGTTGCTCCCAAAGTCCACCACCTCAATTTTTCGATGACTCATTTTCTATTCAGGTATTCCAGAGATGCAGGGTACATCAAGTTGATTGTGGAGATTTAATCCGATGCTCCTGAGGTTGCTGGGAGAGATTTCCCTTTCTCTTCTTTGTTCGCACAGCTCCTGGGGTTCAGCTTTGCATTTGGCCCTGCCTCTGCATGTAGGTCACCTGAGGGCATCTGTTCTTCACTCAGACAGGACAGGGTTAAAGGAGCAGCTGATTAGGGGGCTCTGGCTCACTGAGGCCAGGGGCAGGGAGGGGTACAGAATGCAGGGTGAGCCTGCAGCGGCAGAGGCCGGCGTAACATTGCAATAGCCTGAGGCACACCGTGTTTCTCCTGAGGAAGTTGTCCCTGGATCACAGGACGCTGGCAGTGGCAGGCTGCACAGGGTCTTGGGATGGGAGGTGTGGATAGTGACCTGTGCTTGCACACAGGCTTCTTGGTGGCTGCAGCAGCAGCCTTAGCGTTTCATGCCCATCTCTGATGTCCATGCTGATAGCCATGGCTCAAGCCCGTCTGTGGAGCTCCTTTAAGTGGTGGTCTTAATCCCCTCTCCTCGCACTCCCCAAAACAATGGTCTCTTGCCTCTTAGGCAGTTCCAGACTTTTTTTCCAGACTACCTCCCGGCTAGCTGTGGTGCACTAGCCCCCTTCAGGCTGTGTTCACACAGCCAACCCCAGTCCTCTCCCTGGGATCTGACCTCTGAAGCCAGAGGCTCAGCTCCCAGCCCCCACCATCCCATTGGGTGAGCAGACAGCATCTCAGGCTGGTGAGTGTTTTGGGGCACTGCTCCCCTGCGCAGGAATCTCTCTGCTTTGTTCTCTACACCCCTATTGCTGTGCTCTCCTCCATGGCTCTGAAGTTTCCCACCACCCACTGTCTCAGCCAGTGAAGGGGCTTCCTGGTGTGTGGGAACTTTTCCTCCTTCACAGCTCCCTCCCAGAGGTGCAGATCTTGTCCCTATTCTTTTGTCTCTCTTTTTTTCTTTTGCCCTACCCAGGTACGTGGGGAGTTTCTTGCCTTTTGGGAAGTCTGAGGTCTTCTGCCAGCATTCAGTAGGTGTTCTGTAGGAGTTATTCTACATGTAGATGTTCCACAAATACTTCTGATGTATTTGTGTGTGGGGGGGTGATCTCCACGTCTTACTCTTCTGCCGTCTTGAAGGTCTCTCCACAGTCTTCTTGCTTGCATTGTTTTTGATGAAGGCACTGCAGTAATTATTATTCCTGTCCTTCTATTTTTCCCTCCCTCTGGCTCAAGATTTCTCATTTTACTTTTTTTCTTCAGCTTTAATATAATATGCTTAAATATAGTGGGTTTTTTTCCTATTTATCTTGTTTTGTGTTCTTTTATCTTCCTGGATTTGTGGTTTGCTGTCTTTCATTAATTTTGGAAAGTTCTTGGCTTTTATTACTTCAGGTGTTTAATCTGCTCAATTTTCTTCTCTTCTTCCTCTATTCCAGTGATGTATATGTTATACCTTTTGGTATCGTCCCACTGTCCTTGAATTTCTGTTCTCTTTCTAAAATTCTTTGAGAAAAAAGAACTACATTTCAGCCTGGGAATTTGGTATTGACCTATCTTCAAGTTCACAGATTCTTTCTTGGCCATGTCAAGCCTACTGATAAATTTATCAAAAAGCATTCTTCATTTATGTTATACTGTTTTTGATTCTTTCTTAGGGTTTATATCTTTCTACTCACATCACCCATCTGTTCTTTCATATTTACTCCTTTTTTTCATTAGAGCCCTTAACATGTTAATTGTAGTCATTTTAGATACTTTGTCTGATAATTCCCAAATCTGTGTTATATATGAATCTAATTCTCATGCTTTCTTTGTCTCTGCAGACTTTTGTTGTTGTTGTTTGACTGTTTACTTTTGCCTTTTGGCATGCCTTGTACTTTTTTTCTTGAAAGCCAGACATGCTGTATTTACTAAGAGGAATTGCAGAGTTGGTCTTTAATATGTAGATTTAAATTAATTTGGCTAGGATTTGGACTGTGTTTAATGGTTGCTTGTATCTGTCAATGCTAGAGGCTTTAAATTCCTCTAATGTCCTTGTTTTTGGTCTTTTCTATGTGCTATTCCTCAGAGGAGTTTGTACATACAGCTTTTCCAGGTAAAAGCCATGATTACTGTACCAGAGCCCTGTTTGTATAGTGGTAAAGTGAAGGGGAAGCAGAGTGTTCTATAATCTTCTGATTAATTTTTAGTCCTTTAATGGACCTTTTTTTTTTCAGGGCTTTTTTTTTTTTTTTTTTGCAGTACGTGGGCCTCTCACTGTTGTGGCCTCTCCCGTTGCGGGGCCCGGGCTCTGTACTTTTTTTCTTGAAAGCCAGACATGCTGTATTTACTAAGAGGAATTGCAGAGTTGGTCTTTAATATGTAGATTTAAATTAATTTGGCTAGGATTTGGACTGTGTTTAATGGTTGCTTGTATCTGTCAATGCTAGAGGCTTTAAATTCCTCTAATGTCCTTGTTTTTGGTCTTTTCTATGTGCTATTCCTCAGAGGAGTTTGTACATACAGCTTTTCCAGGTAAAAGCCATGATTATTGTACCAGAGCCCTGTTTGTATAGTGGTAAAGTGAAGGGGAAGCAGAGTGTTCTATAATCTTCTGATTAATTTTTAGCCCTTTAATGGACCTTTTTTTTTTCAGGGCTTTTTTTTTTTTTTTTTTGCAGTACATGGGCCTCTCACTGTTGTGGCCTCCTCCCGGACCGGGGCACGAACCCATGTCCCCTGCATCGGCAGGCGGGCTCTCAACCACTGCGCCACCAGGGAAGCCCTTTTCAGGGCTTTTTTTCAGACCTTCATAACTGTTTCCTCCCATGTTAGCTTTTCTACCACAAGCCCTTTTTTCCCTTCCATAGCCACAGTGTTCCCAAACTATTCCCTTGAACACTGAACCCTGCAGACTGTATTTTCCTCCTTAGGTGAGACAAGAAGGCTGGAGTGGGAGGAATTCCACTCCCTCAGCTGGGATTAGGCTCTGGCAAAGCTTTTTCTCCCTCAAAGAGTAGGCCTTTTTTATGGAGAAGGCTCTGGGTATATTTCATAATTATTACTCTTCCCTTCCCTTTGCCAGAGCCATGAAGGGTATTTTTCCTGTATCTTTATATGAACCTGGTGGAGTTCTTGGAGGTAAAACCCAGAGAACTGTGCCCCACCTGCCCCAAGACTTTGGTCACCAGGTATTTCTCAATATCCTGCTAGTCCATGCTCAGCCCAAGCAAATCATCAAGATTACCACTTAAGTGTTATTGCCAGATTATTGCCCCAGGACTTCTGTCCCTGATAAGCAGATTCAGGCTGTATCTGTTTAGATGTGCCTACCTCTAGAGATTTCAGGAAGCTGATTTGTCCTGAGATTTCAATTCTCTAATTGGTCCAAGAAAAAGTCAATGATTTTTCAGGTTGCCCAGCTTTTCTTGTTGTCAGCTTGGTGGTGACAGCTTTCAATTGCTTTATATGTTAGAACTGAAGCCAGTAGTCTATATTTTTTAACTCTATTAAATTTTGCACATATAGTTGATGCTAGTCTTTTAAATTAGAATTTCTAAATGGCCATGTCATAGAAATTGTCTTTTATCTTCTTCTTATGCGTGCGTCATTATCTAAAAATGTTCTATCCCTACCAATTCACCATGAGGAATTTTTGTTAATTTATTTCATGTACCTCATCTACTACAAGTCATATCAACTCTCCATTAAAGGCTAAAGACTAAAATATAGCAAATTTCATATTCTCTTATGATATCAAATAGTAAATAATCATTCAGGACAGTTTATGACTCAAATATAACTCCAGGCGTTATTCATTAAGGGAACACACAGCCTATAATGGCCAAACTAAAATGACAGGACAAGAATAGAGTCTTTAAAATAGCAGTGCATAAATTGTGGCTGTTGCTTTTTTTTCTCTTTTACTCTACTTCTAACTTTTTTTTCTTTGGTAGTACTTTATGGATTCAGTAATTGAAAATTTAGAGTCTGGGCTAATGAATGTGTCAAAGCATGGGACAAAGTGCAACCTGGTGCTTCCTGACAATAAATGTTTAATCCTCCTTCCTTGAGAGACTTCAGAAAACTCTGGTAATTGAGGAAGCAAGAATATCTAACCCTGGAGTACAACTTTTTATGAACTGTGTAGTTCATGGCACACAAGGGATCTTTTAAAAACAGAGCATTGGTGTTCAGTAAGTTTACCCTTTGACAAATGACTGTTTTACTGTATACAATACTCCCTACAAAACTTTTACTACTGTTACACAAAAGAGTAATAAAACAAGATACACCTTTTTTTTCCCTTCTCTATTTATAGATCTCTTTTGCCTCTGTAACTAAGGCTAATATTTACCTGAGGGAGAAAAAAAATTCTAGGGAACCCTATGTAGGGTTGATAAAATAAGCAATGAGCTAACCTAAGAAGCAGTTTATTGACTTACTGAAAAACCCAGGAATATCCCACCATACCCCCCCATATTCTGCCAGTCCACAACTGGAGAACCAGTAATAGTGACCCTACCAAATGATTTGTCATCCAACCTAATAGAAAGAAGTAGGGGATATTTGTATTTGTAAAGATGAAGGGGTATTTCCCATTTCATTATTTATGTTTTCTTGTGCCATCCTATTGACAAAATGTTCAATATGAATGCAGAATTGTACAAGTGTCCCTCCTCCCCTCCACCCACACTCCTGCACTGTATACCTAAAGAGAAATTTTGCCAGAGATGGTATCATATGGAACTAACAATACACTTCATTAATTACTCTCTCTAAGGAAGAGACATGTGACACGTCTTACAGAATCAGCTCAAAAGACAGAAAATCCAGAGCACTCATTATATATTTTCTCCTGACACAGCACATTAAAATCTGAAAAGAGAAGGCCATCTTATCATAAAGTCAGCAAAAAAGAAAACAAAACAATGCTCCTATTTGCACACCTCTGATCATTTGGAAGATTATGCATTATGCTACAAATATTGTTTTCTGAAGACCCCACGTGGTGTAGAGCAGGGAACATAGAATGATTAATTAAAAACAAATTAAATCTCTGTGACTTCCTAATCCATGTGATCATCTAAGAGTTATTTAACCTCTCTGTTCCTCAAATTAATACTTATCTTTGAAGGTTGTAGTAAGAATTTTTATGAGATGACAGAAGTAAAACACCTAGTAAAGGTTTTAGCACAGAAAATAACTTAGCAAATATTCATTTCTTCTTGCTTGACAGTCTCTCAGTAGGTAAATGAGACCTAAAATATAGCCAGAATGGCTTAATTACTTTAACCACTAGCAGGTTGGGAGATAGTCCCTAGAAGTATAAACTACTTCATTCAGTTAACAATCCTTTATGCTTCATCTGGTAAAAGCTTCTTTCTCCTTCTCTTTTAAGGGCTTTCTCATCAGCCTATTACATCACAGGTTTTAAATAAAAGCTGCCATCTTAGATATCTAGTATTCTAGGTACATTGAATGGGCCAAAGCTAGAGAACACCACTTCCTTGGCTAAACTGATTGGCTTGGGGTTAGGAAGGAAACTCAACCAAGAAAAATCAGGCTCTTTCACTAGAATTTTTCAAATGGTTGCTGGAAATAGAGAAATAATTTCCTGTCTAAAGAAACATGAGTTTGGAACTTGGGTGGGAAAGTAATGTCCTGTACAAGAGGAGAAATCCAGTTGCAGTAGAAAGGAGTGTGCTGACAAGCAAAAGGAAGCTTCAGGTACTCTTACTCTGCTGTGACGTTCTTGAAAACTAAAAAAAATTCCTTTAAGATTCAGTGCAGATACTGCCTCCTCTAGGAAGTCTGTTATGATTCTGCCATGCTGGATGTAGGGCTCTATCTTCTGTCTTCACATAGAATCCTGTGACTACTTCCATCCTAAATCTGACTGCTTTATAATTGCTCTCCCTGTCATCACCACTCGTCCCTAAGAGTCAAGAAAGACTTGTTTTATCTTTTAATACTCAGTACTTCTCTTGGTACTGAAGGCATCCTAGTCTCTGGGACACAGACATATAATTCTATTTTAACTAACACTTCCGATTTTAGTTGAGTTCTTTGTTGCCCAGCAGTCCACAGCTGTGCCACAATATTTGAAATTTCATCTTCATGTGTCTTTGTGGTTGTTTTGATTGCTCTGGTTGATATTTGATGACTTAAATACATATACGGCTTTATTTTAACATCTTTTTACTATCATCATAGGCAATTAGAAACCTTTCAGCAAAACAATCCTAAGTGGGGAGAAAAAAAGGCAAACAAACCAAAAACAAAAAAACTGTCTTTCTGGGAAAGTATTCTTATTATGGTAGAAAATCCTGCCCATCTATACACAAATGCTTTGTGTTTAAGTTTCGCAAGGAAAGAACCACACTTCTATTTGAACGTTTATCTCTTTTTTTTTTTTTTTTTTTTTTTTTTTTTTTTTTGGGTATGCGGGCAGGCGGACGCGCAACCACTGCGCCACCAGGGAAGCCCCTGTTTATCTCATTTTTGAAAGTTACCCTGTTTGATTGTATTCATTATGAAAGTGCTTCAACGCACAAACAAAATATCACATGTTAAATGTCAAAGTTTGAGAAAAGAAAAGCCACAATCTTTTACATGTTTTAGTTCAAAAGGTTTTGCTATTTATTTATTTATTTAGACTCTTGAATATGCAAGGTTCTTAAATGAATTGAAATGAATCTAAAGTGAAATTATTTTCACACTCCCTAAACTTTCCTCCAGGAAACAATAATCAGAAGCCAAAGACTGAGGTGCCCACAGGCAAGAAGTTGTTGGAAATTAAATGGGAAATTTTTCTAAGAAGGGCAGAAATAGATTGTTTTGGCTTATCCCTTTCAAGGTTTTTACTAACTCTCCTTTAGAAAGTCATCGCTGAATTCTCAATACTTAACAAATGTCCTTCACAATTTGGGACTTTCTCTTAGATTCAATTTTCCAAAACTGCCTTTTAAGCCAATCCATGTTCAGTGCCACTGAGACAGGATTTATGATCAACCTCTTCATTTGGATTGCTCATCCAACCCCCCAAATCAGGGAACAATGGGACCTGCCCTGATTTTAGAACCAGGGAGGCTTGGGTTCAAATCCAGTTCTCACTAAATCCAAGCTGTGATCTTTGGCACGTCTCAGTGTTCCCAAACCTTAATTTAACTGTATGAAAACTACGACTAAGTGATACAGACCTCTCAAGTTTGTTGCATGGAAAAATGAGATTTGTGTATAAGTAATGGTACAGTGCAGGACATGCAGAAGGTGCTTTAAAAAGGTAGTGGTTATTCAACATTATGAAAACTTATATTTGTTTGTGCCAGGTATTGTCATGGGCACAAGTAAATAAAGGGTGAGGGCAAGTTATTTCCCTCTGAGAGGTACCTTCTCTAAGGGACAGACCCATCAACAAGTAAATGAATGAATGAGGGAATAAATGAATGAATACCTACAGAATTTTAAAAATGCTATGAAGGGGAACAACAATGAAGAGAATGTTGGCAATGTAGGGGGAAAAGATGATTTCGATAAGGCTTTCTGAATATGTGATATTTACATTGAAAGATTCTAAGGATTGCTGTCTAGCCAGTGGAAGTCGCCGAGAGAAACGACTTCCAGGCAAGAAAGACACATGCAAAGGCCCTGGGGCAGGAATGGGCTTGGCTTTCAGGGAACTGAAAGGAAACTAGCATGGATGGAGATTAGAGAACAGCTGGATTTTGGAAAAAGATAAGTTTAGAGGTGAGCAATAATAAAACAGGAAGCAACGGCAAGAATTTAAATTGGATCTGAAGAGCAATGGGGAAGGAAGTCTTAAAAGACTCAAGCAGAAGAGTTACTTGCTCTGAGTAATCTGGTGTGTGTTGAAAAGACTACATGAGGGCAAGAGTTGAGACAGGGACACCAGCCAAAACTTTATCAGAGTAGTCCAGTGGAGAAATGATAGTAACATTCACTAAAGTGGTAGTCATGGAAATGAGGACATTTGCACTGTCACATCACACAATTTTCTCCCTTATGATGTTATGATTAAGAACATCAAGACACCCCATCAAAGCACCTATACTCAGCATTGGCTCACAGCATCCTCAAAGTTCCATTTCCTCTACTCTCTCTATATTTCATTTGCACATGTCTCTCTTGCTCTCTCGTAGATCAAAAGCTCCTGTGAAGTTGGGAGCTCCATCTTAAACCCATCTTGCTTGTCAATTCCCTCCATCCCTTCATTCCTATTCTAAGTACAAGCATATAACATTTGGATAACAGTCAAAAAATTAGCCAAGATAAATAAGTGATGAATGTGTCACAATGGGCAGTTTGGAAGCTTAACAGTTCTCTCTGGTTCTCTTCCCCTCTAGAAAAGTATTGTAAGTCTCCTTCCTCTGAAATTTGAGGTGCCCTGACATCCTTCAGAATGCTACCCATACCAATGGTGCAGAAAATTCTGCCTGATTATCTGGTTTAGAAATAGTTTCTTTGAACATCTCATCATAATCAGAGGTGAATTCTGGCTCTGGCATTATTGCTGGCCATAATTAGCTCTAGTTAAATGGCCCCTGTGCATCCTGGCAGGCAGATCACCTACATCAATACTGCTACCAGCTTAAGCTTGCTCTGGGGAGACATTGTATGTGACAGACTTTATCTTCAGGGCAAACTGCCACGGAGCACAGCTGCAGAATCCATCTCTCTGTTCAGTTCATCTAGAACTGTATTTGACTGGTGGGACTTATGGTCGACTGTCAGAATAATAAGGATACTAATCATTTGTAATTACATGGCACCATTCATCCAGGGATCTCTGAGGACTTTGCTGGAGTTAATTAATTTTGACGATGACTCTCTGAGCTAGGTAAGTGTTATCATCCCCATTTTACAGATGAGGAGACTGAGTAATGGAGAAATTAAGCAGCCTGCTCAAGGTCACTCAACAGAAAGATGAAAATTCAAAAAATGCCCCTGAGCCTGCTGAGCCCCTGTTGCCTTGTCAAGTAAATACGTCAGCTCATCATTACACGCTGCTTCTTAAACGATCATGTTTTATTAATGTACACTGTTAGGCAGCTGCCATATTTCACCCAAGAGGTGGCCACTTTTCAATCAAGGAGAGAGTAATTCGGGTTTACCGCAACTGTGGTAGTAAATGCTAAGGAAAAATTAAGCTGCCTGTCTTCTATTATATCACTCACTCTTTGCCCTTAATGACTTCTTGGGAGGAAAATGTGGTGAGAAACTTTTGACTGGTTGCTTTGTATCTAAAGATAATTGGGGGTAATTTTTGACATAGGAGGGAACTATTAGACAACCATACTTTTCAATAAGGGAGGAAAAACTGCCTTGTTATTAAAAAAATAACCAAACTCATTATTTTACTTCAGCAGCAATAGAAAAGTGACTGAAATAAATGTGAAATATTCCACCTAATGAACCTGAAAGGAGATGAGAAACTTTGAAAGCTGAAAAAGTGTATCCAGGTAGAAATTTTTAAACCCTCCCTTTGGTCAGGGAGTGATCCAATTTTTGTTCTTTGCAGGATTACAGAGTTAATGGAAAGATGAAGGGCAGAGAAGCCAAGCCTGAGACAGATGTGAAGAAAGGGAAATTTGTTTTCAAGGCCCAGCCATGACCTTTTCTTTGCTTGCTTTCTTGCACGGTACCATGTGGCTGTGAGAATGTGGTGCTTAGGAATAGGAAAATATTTTGCCACTTTTATTTGAGTCACCTTGAGAAAGATTTTTTTAATTTTCTAAATCCTTGTTTCCTCATCTGTAAATTTGGAATATAATCCACCTCGCAGGATTATAGAGAAGATGAAATGGAATAGCGTGTGGAAGATTCTAGTCTTGTGCTTGGCAGGTAATAGACACTTAAGAAAAGGTAGATAATGCAATTACTGTTAGCAGCTTCTTTCTCTAATGTAAACATCCTCAAGACCCTTCAAACCCTCAAAGTCACCTTAGCTATTCAATATGCTCGCTACCAGTTCAGTAAGAACTGACTCTCCCATATGCTGTCTCACTTCTCCTTCCCCCTCCCTGCTGCTTACTTACTCTTTAATCCATTCCTTGAATTCATTCACCAATCAGAGCCTCAGTTTCTTCCTCTGTTTGATGAGAAGGACCTTCCCTTCTGCCTACCTTACCTCACATGATTAGTCTAAGAAACAGATGGATAAATAACTCAGTTGGCATTGTATACTCTGGCATGCCATCCATCAATTTTCAGTTTTCAAACATCACCACTATTATTTCTTAAGGCTTCACTAAGGGAAGAAATCTCAATTTAATTATTCACAGTAAGACATTAGTGATAAAGAGAAAATGGTTTACCCCTGCTAGGTAACACTGATTTATTTAATAGAGGCCTTTAGTGCCTTAATCCAAAATTGGAAATATTAGTGAGAATCCAAAGCAGAGGAAAGAACATGGAGGGGATTTACTGGCATGAGGGAACTCCTAAAATTACCTTGCATATGTTTTGCCTTTAAAAAAGGATCGTCCGTCCTGGCACATTTTATGCCTGCAAACCCTTTGCACAGTATTCAAACGTGATCTTGAGAGAGAAATTGTAACAAAAAGGGGATTGATTATCTGGTCATCAAACAGCCAGTATTTCATTTTCCTCTCTTCTGTCTCTGCTTCTAATACTGAGAAGGTTTCCTTGTTTGACAACCTCAATTTAAACTTTTTTTCCCTCATGGCTAAGAAGAATTTTCTGCTGCAAGTGTTAATTGTCCTGATAAGGATGCCTGTCCTCTTAATTTGAACAGCGGCTGTGCTAAATGATGCAAAATATACAAAGATCTATAGTTATACCCCCCCCAATAGGAAATGTTATTACGAAAAGGTCTTCCGCTTTTCATATAAAATTCCCTGCTAACTGTTTTGGTGGTGAAAAAGTAAGCCCAATACAAATACAAAATCCAAGTGCCAAAAAGCAAATAAAATGATTAGAAGATCCTGGCACTGATTTGCAATGATGTGCTGAAATATGCCAAGTCATGTTCAGGAAGAACATTAGGTTGTTGCTGTAAATGGGACCTATGGATCAGCTAAAGCAATAGAGTCTGATTACTATTATTAATAATAGCAAGAGTATATTAATCTCTCCTATCAGCAAGCAGGTATAATATTGACCTTTCCTTTCAAAGATAGCTCTAATGCTATTATTTACTATACCAGCCATTTTATTCTGCAGTACTAGTCACAAAATGATTAACACAACGATGTCCCATGCTGCACTTTCAAAATCCTTTTGAATTCCATTGGGCACAACAATGGTCATGCCCTTCAGCTGAAAAGCATCAGTGTCAATGCATTAAAAATGTAAGGAAGAAAATAAACACCAGCCTAGCTAAGACAATCAGCTGAAATAATGATGATCAATGAGGTAAAAGATATCTCACATTTATCCATCCATCTGTCCATCCATCCATCCCAATCATCCTGCTCCACTACCATCACCAGCAGCATACATTGGTGGCTGAAGACCACCTAGTCCACATCAGTTTCAAATAAGGAAGAAGGAGACCCTTTTGTTGTATTAAGCTGCTGGATTGTGAGACTTTGTCTATTGGAGCAACTAGTGTTAATCTTCCTGAAACATAAGATCCAAGCATTATCATAACATGTTCAGTGACTCTGGGCAAGTCACTCAGAGTCTTGAGGTCTATTTTTTTCACAGATAAAACAAGGAATACCCTTATTTCTAGCATTCTATAGTTTGCAATATGTTTCTTGAGTATATTGGGGGAAAGGCATTTAATTATTGGATTTCATCTCTAACTTTCTCTTACTCTACAGCCAGAATATATTGCCCCACCATTAACATTCTTACAGTTTCTATGCATAACTCTCCTATAATATTTACCCCATTGTATTGTATTTGTTCATACATCTCTCTGTGTTTTGGTTTTGTTTTTGTCTTACATAGAACAGTGAGCTCTTCTGGGACGGGAATTGTTTTTTTGATCACTTTATCACCAGTGAGAGAATGCTTAGCGATCGATATTTTTTGTTGTTGTTGAAATGTAATTATGAATCTTGGAAAGAAAGCTTGCAATAGCTTGTTGTCTCTTTCCTGCCACCACTAGGGGAAAATTACCGTATAGGATTTATAAGGAGTTTTAGAAAACGGAAGCGCATGCAAAGGAGGGACAGAGGATGAGAGATAGAAAGAATGAAAAAGGAATTGAGAATACTAGGGAAGAGAACAGGAATAACTTATTGATGTCAAAGGGGACACAGAGAAGATATGAGCTAGTTAAGCCAGAAAACATAGTGAAAAGTCCAGGTCAGAGCAAAAAGACCATCTCTAGCAGAGCACCTAATCATTTTTGAAGGAGAAAATGAAATGTGACTGAGAATTGGGAGTTCAGAGACAGGATGATCATACATCCAATAGCTTTTCCTTTCAAGCAGGGACATGCCATTGCTGGGACTTAGAGGGAATGAAAATTTGAGATCTGATGGCAGAGCCTCAACTCTCCAGATGTCTGGGGCCAAGACATACAAGGCAGGGTGAATTGGTCAGGATGCTGGTGACAGTTTCAAACTTGTTTGACAAGTAGAACAAGACAGGATGATATGACTAGATGCCAAGTGGAGTATCAAGCCTCTGGTATTGTCTCAACTAATATAATCAGGAAAAGAAAACATTCCACTCTCTCTATTGCTAGAAATGTCCAACCCAAAGTAGGAATCTCAACAAAGCAACCACTACTCCTCAGCATGTCACCAGGGTTCTCAGAACGCTGTTTATTGTAACACTGGTTAGCAATTGGTCTTTGCCTGACTGTTTTCTACCAATAAAGCAGGGAGCCTCAGTTTTTCACCATGAAAGAATCTTCCCTATCTCTGAAACTGGTTCTTGATACACCAAAGTATCTTGGGGTTCAGATATCCCCAATCTGGGGAAAGTGACAAAGCTAGGACAACAACACATGATGACAGCAATCTGTCTGACCCTTTATCAAATCCCACCCAGATTGGGGCGTGGGCAAACCTGACCAAGATGCCAGCTACACAGAATTACAGTCAGGCTGGGGATTAAATTGCAAGCTGCCAGAAAACAAATAAATAAGCAAAGAGCTAAAGAATATTAGAGGCAAAGTTTTTAGGGAGTGTTGAGAGTCAAGTGTAAGCCCTGAATCTAAAAGGCAGCATCATAGGCAAAATGAAGAATGAAGTCAAAGATCAAGGCACAGGTGGCCCTGGAATAAATGAGAGGAGTTGAAGAGTAAGGAGTTCAAATACATGCTGTCCTTCCTTAGGACTAGAGCTCCAAAAACTATGTCCCTGAAAATTCTGTATCTAAATTCCTTCCTTAGGTTCTTGCTATATTTATTTATTTATAGGCCTAAGGAGGCCTTTTAAAGAATGGAATCCCCCATTTTGGATTTCACAAACCCAGAAGTTTTTCATCCTCCTTGTGAGTCATCCAACAGGGATTGTCTACCTGATGGTCTCTCTACTAGATGCTCTTATTTCCCTACCTGTCTCTTTCATGTTGTCTTTGCATTAATTTCCTGGACCTCTTAACCCTCTCTACTTTCTCCAGGACCACTGTGTTTCTAGGTCCAGAAATTCTCTCTTGAATGCAGCTAGGTCAGTGTGTATCCTGTCCCCAGGCACTGACTCTAATTTCTTGGTTTCTAGCTGAGTTCCAAGTTCCAAATCTGATTGCTGCAGTCAATTAAGATTGTTAATTGTATAGCATCAATGTATGTGGTATCCAACCAGTCTAAGTTGTTAGTTGATTTTGCCTGCTTTATCCATAATTTTTTTTTAATTTTGCATTTCTTTAAGCAATATTACTAGCATAATTACTTTTTTTTTTTTTACATTAGGGAAGAAAAATCTCCAGTTCATCAGTTCCCTGATTTCTCCTATTGTCTCTTAACTGGGGAACATGTCTGGCCAAGGGAAATGATACAGTGATGACTGCATCAATCATAATGCATTCTGGGGTAAGAGTCTAAATGCCGTGTAATCAAAGGATCTCCACGTACTATCTGAACAAATTGGAGTTTGTTAGTAGGGAAGAAAGGGGGAATGACTGATGTATATGCAATGGACTTTGTCTGCATATTCTTATTTATAACAACACCATCAAATTAATTGGAAAAATAAAACTCTGAAAATTAGAATTGTCCAACGATCCAATGGAGTCCTGAGTTCTTGCTCTGGAAATGTCCAAGCAGAGGTCAGTTGACCACCTGAAAGTATAATGTAAATGGGAAGCTGAGATAGACCTTAATATTCCTGCCCCACATAGCAAATAAAGTCCCTAAGCATCTGGGGAAAATCATGAAAACATTGGAAGTAAGGGTAATTGAAAAAAAGGAAAACTTTCAAAAGCACACTTGGCTCCCTCCACAACTTTTCTGGGACCTGTGAACAGATGGCCCCTATTGATTATGTCATAGACTGTTGCTTCCTCCAATTTCCATTCTCACATTCCTACTTTAGTAAAGAAACTGCTAAGTTTTAATTGTACATATGGCTGCCCAGCTGATGACTACAGTTCCCAGCCTCCCTTGCAGCTGGTATGACCATGCTGAGCTTTCTATAAAGGAATGTCTTAAACTTCCTGTGAGCGGCCTTAAAGGCAGCAGATTTGCTGTCCTTATGCCCTTCATCCTCCCTCTTCTTGCCTGAAATGTAGACATGGATGGAAAATGATCTTGGATGATTTCAGAAAAGGCAAAAAAACACAGAGCAAGCAAACAGGAAGTTTTGTTCCCCAAGACTATGGGGTCACTAAATAAGTCTGTGTTGCTTACGCAGAGATTGTTGCATGAAAGTGATATACACTTCTTCCTTGTTTAAGCCACCATTATTTTTGTCTGTTACACTGGGCAGATGTTTATCCTAATAAAACTATGGCTCTTCTCCATTTCAAGCAGTAGCCTTTGCAAACTTTTGCCAGGTCTCTAATAGCACAAGCCCAATCTTAACCTCTTTCACTCTCTGTAAATGGCCTCATATCTTACTTTTTGCTGACAATTCTGGCAATTAAGAGAAATTTTCTGAAAATTTTTAACCCTCCAATCCACGAATCTATCTGCATCAATATCTATTTTGATTTAGACCCTCCTGCCATCACAGACGTAGGGGCACAGAGCAAGATTTCTCAAGGACATTATTCTATTCTTTTTTTTCATATAATGTTAACATTATTCTCATTGTTGTTATATTGCATTGACATTAATATATATTCAAGTCCTCCAACTCGTGTGTGTGTGTGTGTGTGCGCGTGTGTGTGTGTGTGTGCAGTTGGAAAGCAGAGGTGGAAGTGAGGATAGAGCTATTGAAGTGCATTCCGTATCTTAGACTTCGTGATTTTCATCATAAATATCTAGGAAAACACAGAAAGACATGAGAGTGCATAATAAACCAAGAACCTAAGATTGACAACTAATCTACTGCCAAAATCTTAGAGGCATTTCCTCTAATTATAATATTCATGGAGTAGAAAAGAGAAAAACAATTGTCAGGTGACATTAACTTATACCTTGTCACTTGCAGGAGATCAAAACTGCCAACATGAAGGACAATGCAGAGGTTCATCAACACACTTGCCTATGCCTTGGCTCAGAAAAGCAGAATCTGTGACAACCACTAACCACCAGATATATTGTATAGCTACAGCCCTATCAAATAGAACATGGAATATGGATTCTAGAGTAGCTGTGTATGTGTGTTTGTGAGTGGTGTGTGTATCATATGAGAAGGAGTACACAGACACACAGACACACAGACACACACACACACATGCACACATACATATATTCCACTCCAGATTTCAGATTCCCCAGTTTGGACATCTTCTAAATAATTTCAGGGATTACAGTTTTCAGGAGTCCAACACACCCATTGGCAGAGAAGTTAAGCTATAGCATATTTTCATTTTAGAATAGAACATGAAAAGAAAAAAATGCATGTTAGTGGAACTCCAAGTTTTGCCTTTATTGTTTCAGGAAATTGAAGGACCTCTCACTACTTTCAATCATCTATAAATACATGGTCTTCCTCGTAATAATAATAGCAAACATTTATCAGATGCTAAATACAGAGCACTCACTGCAAGCCAGGTGGCCTGGATTCTAATGCCATTTTTACATCTTAAAAGTTACGTAACCTTGGGCAAATTGCTTATTTTGTTGCTACCTCAATTTCTTCACCTATAAAATGAGTATAAAATAGTTGGGACAATTCTGTGAGTTAATGTTTGAAGTACTTCAGAACAATATAGGTTTGATATCAGTATCAATTCTCATATGATGCAATAAGGCATGTGCTATTATAGTGTCCATTTCACAGGTAAAGTAGGTCTTGTAGAGGTTAAATGACTCTTCTAACAGTTGGTAGACCCAGAATTTGAATGCACCATTTTCATGTATACATACATCTAATATCCTAATAACTACAGTAGGTTGCCGCCTCACAGCAAGTCAAGGATACCTCAAGAATAGGTGCTAAATACCTCAACATCATCATTGACCACTAGACACCATAAATTTGACATTGAGGCATAAATATCAACCAACTTTTTGCTCCAGATCTGGGAAGAAGACTTTAACAGTAATCTAGGGCTGAGTGGAAGGAAATGTTAGTCCTCAGTCAACCATTGATAGTTACCCGTTTGTTTAAAGATAACAACACTGAAAACAGAAAAATAAATGGTTCCAATGAAAATATTGTGCACATTAAAAGGAAGAAAGAGTGATTAAGATGCAGCAAAAGAACAGTTTAAAAACTCACTAAAGGAAACAGAAATTGCTGAAATTGTCTGCTTTGTAATCTTAATAGAAATGAAAACTACAGCCTCTGAATAAAGAGATGAAAGATGAGATTATATGAAAATAAGTTGAGATAAGAAGGGAGTTGGCTGAGAGGCAGGTAGAAGTAAAAACAGGAGTTTGACATGATAAAGAAAGATTTTGAGGAGATTAAAAGTGCAATAATAGAGTAGAAATCTGCATTAAAAGCAATAAAGAGCAGAATTAACACTATAGAATTAGTGATAAGTTTAAAACCTAGAATCTGTAGAAAAAATGCAGAATGAAGAAAAACTCAAAGATGCAGACATTGCTGGTAAGGACAAAGAACAAAGAGAGAAGGGTCCAATGTGGGGATTTTTTAGAAGCACACGTGACAACAGAAGCAATTAGTAAAGCTACTTTTGAAGAAACGTATATAACATCTATATTCAATGAGTTTACAGATCAAAAAGGATTACTTACAACATGAGTTATATATGGCTGTCATTTTTGTTTTGAAGTATTTATAGGTCAGTGTTACTGCTTATTACATGAGTATAATATGCACATTGAGGAAAAAACTAAAAAATGCAGATAAATAAAATATTTTTAAAGTTGCCTACAACCCTTTTACATAAATATTACTAGCTCTATTCTGTGTATTATTTCAGACTATAAATGAAAATGATTATATCATACAAACATATAAAACGTACATAATATTTTATAACATATCTGTATCCATATCTGTGCTGTATATTTCATAATCATTTAATCATAGTTAATACTACTGTCAGATTACATTAGGATAAGGTGAGTTAAAGTGTACAGAACTTAGAAAAATGCTTAGTACACTGTAAGAATTATATAAGTATGTGATAATTTTTGTCAATGAGAAAACAGTTAAAAATTCATGCAATCCATAAAATTATGAATAAAAATTTAATCACCCCAAATTTCTTTGAGAAATAAACTGTCATCACTTTGAAAATGTTTTTCCAGGTATCTCTTTATACAAATGGAAATCGGTTAATATAGATGAACTATGAATCTGTCCAAAAGTAAACACAGAAATATAGATAAATGTAGGTAAATTGTTACATAAATTAATCACATAGCCAGTGCTATATTGATACCTACTTTTTCACTTAGCAATGTATTGGACACATTTCTATGTCAATTAATAGAGATTTATTTTATCGTGTTGATTCCATCAGATTATCTTGTATGACTATGCCATAATTTATTTAATGCATTGACTACTGATGAGCACTTGGATTACTTTTAAACCTCTCTGTGGGGCTTCCCTGGTGGTGCAGTGGTTGAGAGTCCGCCTGCCGATGCAGGGGACACGGGTTCATGCCCCGGTCCGGGAAGATCCCACATGCCGCGGAGTGGCTGGGCCCGTGAGCTATGGCCACTGAGCCTGCATGTCCGGAGCCTGTACTCTGCAACGGGAGAGGCCACAACAGTGAGAGGCCCGTGTACCGCAAAAAAAAAAAAACACCTCTCTGTGGCTTAGTTTTCTCATCTGTATAATGAAGATAGTTAATACTACTCTCAGATTACATTAGGATAAGGCAAGTTAATAAGTGTACGGAACTTAGAAAAATGCTTAGTACACAGTAAGAATTATATGAGTTTGTGATATTATTTTAATTAATACTGTATTTAGATTGTACATTTTTTTTCAATCATAAATATAACTATGAGGAAGAAAAATCTTTATGTGTACATTTTTATAAATTAGTTCATCTTTATTCTAGGTAGTGCCAGAATCAGATTTAAGTGTTAAGTTTGTCCCAGGGTCTTTATTATTTTTGTTATTCTTGGAAATGAAATTTGTCTTCACTTCGTTTTCTAGTTGCCTACTATATGATATGTAAAAATCTGTTGCATTTATATTTAACTTTGTAATCAGTCTCCTTTTCTCCTTACTTAATTTTCTTAATAGAATTTCCTAATATTTTATTTATAGGTCTTCATTTAATCATATTTACTTATCTCATTAAGTATAATCTTTTTATTGTTTTAGTAATATATCTGCACATTATTATATTATATTATAAAAAGCATAAGGAATAAAACACCAAATTACCTCCAAATAATCCTACTTGCCAGAAATAATATTTGGTGAGGCCTCCATGCATATAAGAATGCATATTTTTTAATCTATTTAAATAGACATAGTAGAGGTAGACAGATACATACACAACAAGACATGCTAATATTCTGGTATTAAATTTATAAGGACTTTAATTTTACCTGAATTTAGAGTATTAAAGAAAATGTTGTCAACCTAAAGGAATTAATATATTTTACTTAAACAGTTTTTTTACTTGATTTTTAAATTATGAGATATTGAATCCTTTAAATTTGTCTGGGTTTAAGGCAAGAAATATTGAAAATATTAAGAAGCTGAGGCATGAAGAATTTAAGCTCACGTTCAACATAGACAACCTTGAATTATTACTTGTTGTCAAATATGAAATAGACTCATACATTTCCTCATATTTTAACCCTCCCTTAATTATCGTTTTTGATGCACATATTTTATTTCAAATTTTCTATAATTGATATTATGCTCCGTAACCATAGTTATCCCAGTCACTTGGTCTTATTTCTACATTTAAATAGATTTAATGATTTATAGATATTTGTCCCACTTCGGGGCTCTTATTTTAATCCACCTCTTGGATAGCATTCAGTAGATTTTTTCAAAGGAGAAATTATGGATTCCATTTTCTCTGAGTTTTTTCAAGTTTATATGTCTTTTGTCCTGTATGTCTATTGTCCTGTCTGCTTGACTATATCTTGGCTGGGTATGACAATTTTAGGTAATACTTTCTTTTCCTTAGAATTCTGTATATTTTACTATAGTTCTCTAAGAAGCCTGAGGCTCACTTAAAGTTTTTATTCTAGAAAGTAGACTTGGTTTTTTTATATGAATGCTTGAGGAAATCTTTCCTTATGATTAAAATTTAACACTAAATCAAGATATAGTTAGATGCATATTCGTCTTTTTCAATTCTCCTAATACATGGTGCGCATTTTTATTTTTCCATATAAATTGGAGAATATACTTACAAAGTACCTAAAATGTGAGATTATGGAAAAATTTATAACATTAGGTCATCCCATCCATGGAATACTGTTGATTGCCGTAGTAGTTTTGTGAATTTTTTGTTATTTCCTAGATTCAGAATAGTTTTTATTGACACATGAATTGCATTTATTTTTTTAGTGTACTGTAAGCTGATTTTTAGATAACTTTAAATTGATCCTATATACGATAAGCTTATTAAACTTTCTCATTTGATAGAGTTATTTGCTACTTCTTTCTTCTATGTAGATGATCAGATCTTCCACAAATAATGGTAGTTTGATATTTTCCCTTTTACTCCCTACACCTGTTATTTCTTTTAATTTTCTAAGAAATTCCTCAGGACATCCTGTACTATGTTTCTTTGTTTTAATTGATTGACTATATTGAAGTACATTTTTATCTCTCAACATAACTTTTTTCTTTTTATTGTTTTTTGGCTGCGTTGGGTCTTTGTTGCTGTGCACAGGCTTCCTCTAGTTGCAGGGAGCAGGGGCTACTCTTCACTGCGGTGCACAGGCTTCTCATTGCGGTGGCTTCTCTTGTTGCAGAGCATGGGTTTTAGATGTGCAGGCTTTAGTAGTTGTGGCACGTGGGCTCAGTAGTTGTGGCTCGCAGGCCCTAGAGCACAGGCTCAGTAGTTGTGGCGTATGGGCTAAGTTGCTCCGCAGCATGTGGGATCTTCCTAGACCAGGGGTCGAACCCATGTCTCCTGCATTGGCAGGCAGATTCTTAACCACTGTGCCACCAGCAAAGTCCCGTTCTGTACTATGTTTTTAAAACAATGTATAGGGAGCTTTGTTGCTTTATAGAGACTATATTTAAATTTATCTGTCATATTTTTACCATTTGTAGTGAATGTTATTGTGTACTGGTCAGAACCTCTCCTTCAATACTGAAACTCTCATTCTCCAGCTGCTGGCATATCAACAGCTCTCATCCAAGTCCCTCCAAAACTTGACCTTGGCTGAAGAGACCCTCCTTGCACAAGATCACAGCCCTTTCCCAGGGACCCACTACAGCTAGTGATGGGTAGATTTGGTTGTACAGAATTATCGCCATCTTGTTTCAAATGAGCTCAACTCTGAATGGCTGTACCCAGGCTCCTTACAGGATTAGGTGAGGTCTTTGTTACAATTTCATAGCAGTTGATCTTCTCTTGCCCAATGCTGCTTTCTTCACTCTCCTCAAACCCCAGTATTGTTCATCAGAGCACTCCTCAATAAACTTTCTAAAGGGAAATGTCTGTCTCAGGGTCTGTTTACCATCAGTCACACTAAGATAGCAAGTGTCCTTAAGTTTTCAGTTTAGTAAGGATTTTTAAATCATGAATACATGTTAAAATCTGTTAAATATCTTTCTTCATCTATTCAGATAATCATTTGATTTTTCTCCTATATAAATGTCATATGTTACCATATTGGTAAACTTTCTGATGTTAAGCCATCCTTGCATTCCAGGGATAAACCTAACTTAGGGATCATAATATATTTTACAAACCTCATTGGATTCGTTTATATATAACATAATATATAATCATATATATGTAGATTTTAAAAATCTACATTCACCAGTAAAGTGAGCCTATCAATTTCTTTTCTTGTACTGTCCTTAATTAAATTTGTAATAAAACTATACAAGACATTAAATTAGCTGTAAATTTTGGCTATAATATTAATCAGAATAGATGAGACTAAACTGTAAAAAAATTATCAGTGTCTTAAATATAGCATTTTATTTCTTTCTTATGCAAATGAATGAGAAATGTTACAGCTCCCAACATTTCTCTATTGGGATTGTGCTCCATGTAGTGCTCTTTGATTTTGCTGCTCTGCCATCCACATGTGAGACTTTTTCACTGCCAAGCCTGAAAGTGACAGGTGTCACTTCTGTTCACAGTCTATTGGTGAACTGGTCACATGATCCCATCTAATTATAATGAGGACTAGAAAGTAGAGAATTCTGTGCCTACAAAAGAGAGGAGAACTAAATGTTAATGAAAACCATTTCCTTTTCTGTTTTATGTAACAACTTATATAAGACTTATATATTGCTCCTTAAAAATAAGTTTAAAATAAGTGGGAGATGGTGGGTGCCTGGTAACTATTTCAATTGAAAGTATATTATAAACTAAAAAACAAAAGGTTGGAAGACAATATGTGGCTATAATCTTTCAACTGAATAGGAAGAGATAGGGAGATTTGGAGAGGAGAGGAGGTTAAAAAAAAAAGAAGTAGGAGAAGTAAGTGCCTACGTGAGAAGGAAAGGAAAGGGGAGAGAAAAATAGAGCATCCAGAAGGGTTAGGAGCAAGTTTCAGTCCCTTGGTGCCTTGGTCAATGTCTGGATTTACCTCTGATAAACATGTAACTTAGATCAAGTTACCTGACCTCAGTTTGTCTTAATTTCTTAATTTGCAAAATGACAATAATAATAATAGTGCATCTCTTACAAGGTTGTTTTGAAGTCTAAATGAGTTAGTATGTGTAACACATCACTTAGATTGATGCCCAGGACATAATGAACACTAAAAATTATAAACTTTTATTTCAAAGAGGAAGAAACTAGACATAAACATGTATAAGAAGTAGAATGTTTGGCTGTGGAATTATGTTTACTGGTTAAGAATTCAGACTGAGCCAGACTGCCTGGGTTGAAATCCTTCTTTTGCCTTTTAGGGACTTTCTGTCATGGAATAGATTACTTAACTTTTCTGTGTCTCGGTTTCACATCTTTCAATTGGAATAACAACAATCACTGCCTCAGAGAATTAACTGAGTTAATAAATATTTAGTTTTGAACACAGTGCTGGGCTCATAGTAGGAGCTACAAAAGGACCCCCTCACACCTAAGCAGTTTTTTTCTGAGGATAGAGCAAAGTTTATTAACTCTATTTTGTATGTGGTGGGGAGTACCTGCATGTGTTTTGAGAATTTTAATTGGGTTATGTAGTGACCCTTTCAAACTTTAGCAAAACTGCATCACAATGTAAATATTTGTGTTCTTGTTTTTTTTTTTTTTTTTGGTAAAAGGTTGGAAAATGTAAATGGTTAATCTATATAACAGCTTCTCATTATTAAGTTGTTTCTTCTTCATAACTCATAAATTCTTTTTACAATTTGGACTTCCTTATTTTTAAGCAAATATTTATTCACTTGCTTCTTTCTTACTTCTCTAGAGAATTTTGTCATTCAAAACTTAAAGGCCTAAAGGGGGAGTGTCAAACTCCTATGTTTCTCTATAGTTTAGTTAAAAGTTTACAGTGAGAAAGGAGACATTCAGACCCACGTCTGCTATGTAAGATCCAAATGACACCTAGAAATCATGTAGCCTGAACTCAGGATGACTTGTCTGACCAGGAAAAATGCACTTTACATTCAAATTTTGTGCTGGTTCCTGTAACTTCTTCATTCCAAGGGAAGTTCTATTAACATCATTGACATAATTCTTTGGTAAACCACCGCGGACCTCTGTTATTTAATTTTGCCTATTTGTGTGTCTGGTACTATTCTGGAATCTGGAAATATAGCGTTGGACAGCAAAAACAAGGCCTCTGTCTTCAGGAAGCCAGCAAGTCAATGAGAAAAGGGCAACTAAACAAATAGAGCAATGCAGAATTATATGTACTGAAAATGTATAAAAAAATAATGTCTCATATACACACACACTCACTTTTAAACTCATAAACTATAAAATAAATCAATTAAAAAATGAAATATCATTCTTTACCTATCAAATTGAACTTTAAAACTAATAATAATATGATTATTCATATAATCAAAGAAAGGAAATCAACCTAAATATCCAAAAAGAGAGAACTGTTCCAATGAATTATGGTGCCCTCACACAATGAAAGATTATTCAGTCCTCTGCTCTGAGGGAACATGAGATTAAGTAGTCACAGGATTCTACCCTCTGGGCATATCAATAGTAGGATTATGAATTGGATATCATTTCAGCACATTTAAGACTGAAACAAGAAATAGATCTCCACAGTTAGCCTCCTTGAGTCGCCTGATCCTATTTATAAGGCTCTTGAACATTAAATGGCTCTTTGAAAACAGTCTTCTCATACCTTAAGTGCAGCTTGAATCAGAAACACATATATTTTGTAGCTATTTGAATCACAAAAGTGATGGAGTTTTTGTCAGTTTAAGAGGGATTATCAACTCTGCATATCATATCTTTGAAATGTCAGTGGACTCTCTCCTACAGGATTTTTACTGGAAGAAGCACACACTTTATTGTCAGATGCAACTTGGTTTGCATCTCAGCTTTACCAATGCAGCATTACATTTGCAAATTTCCTACATTCTCTTTAGTGCATTTTACTTACCTGTAAAATGGGGATTACAGTGAATGGATTGAAAGTATTGAATGGGTTCAGGTTTATAGAGCATCTAGAACTGTATTTGGCTCATAGTTGACATTTTAAGAATGATTTCACTTCTGCTTTTCTTCTTCTTTTGTAACTTCCATATGCCAGGTGGGAAAACCTAAAGATGCTTAGCTCTGGTGCGGAAATTAAATCTTTAAGGAAGAAGAAAAGGAGCCCTGGGTGGGAGGGTTGCACTTTACAGTAGCAGAGAATATTAGACCTGCGTTAACTTTAGAACCAAGTCTTATTGAAAATAGAACGCAAACTAGTCCACAGAGCTGGCTGGGGATGAGGAAATTCCTAGTAATTAATCGGAGTCAGAGGCAAATAGAATTGGGCAGAGACAAGTTGTGGTTCAGAGCAACTGGGTGATCGAGTGTCATAACAAAGTCAGACAGAAATTGAGACCCCCAAACTTGTCATTCACATAGTCTGAAGTTGAAGAAAGGATTCTAGTCTTTCTCCAAGTATGGTAGGGACTCAGGCCACTGGTGACATATGATATTATTTTAGGTGATACAGCAATAATTTTAAATTAATAGTTACTTTCTATAGGTCAAAGAAAATGGTTTTGTAAACAATGTAACATTTTCTTTTATAATAAATTGATATAATTTTTTTAAAGTAAATTGATTTTAGAAAATAAATTAAAATCAATAATAGTACAGATGGTACTCAGATATGACTAAAGTAGTACAGTTAGTATATCCAAATGTCTAAATTTGGGAGCCACTATTCCAGACGAAGTCAAGAAAGAGGGCTTGTCTTAGTCCACTTGGGTTGCTATGACAAAATAACATAATTGAGTTTCTTCTAAATAACAAACATTTAATTCTCGCAGTATTGGAGGCTGGGAAATCCACGATCAAGGTGCCATCAGATTCAGTGCCTGGTGATGGCCTGCTTCATTGACAGCTCTTTTCCTTCCCACTGTAACCCCATATAGTGGAAGGGGTAAGGGAGTCTTCTCTGGTCACTTCTGTAAAGTGACCAGAGATTCCATTTGTGAGGGGGACCTAATCACATTCCAAAGACTGTACATCCTAAATACCATCACCACCAGAGTTAAGTTTCAGCATATGAATTTTGGCGGGGGGCATAAACATTCAGACCATAGGAGGGTTTAAGAGGTAAAGCAGTAAGATATCCCTAAGCCAGCATTGTGTGTGAGCTGCTAGGCATTTATTGCTCTGAAAGCTACTTAACTGCTCCTGATTTAGACCCCAGCATGGTGTCATGTACACAATATATACCTGGTGATTGTTAGTTCCCTTCTCAGTCTTTTGACTCTTGCCGGCTCCTCGTCATTTTGAAACCCTTCCCATTGCGATTAGACCCTCTCATCTTGTCTGTCAAAAGGGCTGTGATGAGAGGTTGAATTCCATGTCTCCCCCTGGTCCTGAATGCCTGGGCCTCGACAATTCAGAGAAAGGTCAAGCTTGGTCAGAGACTTTTCCCAATTGTACACTTTACTAAACTTTAAAGTAGGACAGGCAATTCTCTACCTCAATCTTAGACTATTAGTCTGCAAAATCTTAAAGAAAATCCATGATAGCAGGACCTTTCCATTTGAAGAATGGGGAAGTCAAACCAGCCTGAATATCTTCCATTCTAGTTGAGAGCAACATTAAGTACTGCCTGGCAAATGATAACCACCGAGAGAGACACTGTTACAGGCTGGAGATCCGAGAGTGAAAAGCAAATGCAGGGATGTAGCTTCTGCTGGTGTTTGGAAGTCAAACACTCCAGATACAATTGGACACATGAGCATATCTAGAACCCAAGAAATCAGCATGACTAATGACAGAGAGGGGGCATTTAAAAATGCTATGGCCTCTTATCAAGTGCATGAGGGCCTGGGCTAGGGAAAAACAACACCCAGAACATGCAGTTGAACAGATGAAATCAGATTATTTAGGTCTTTATTAACCAGACTTCAGGGATATAAACTGTGGGAAGGAATAAGTTATGTTTTACATGTTTTCAGTGTTACTACAATTAAAAAGTGCTTTTCTAGAATAAATGACAAAGGAAGGTACTGTCAAATAACCATTATGGGCTAAGTGTTTTACTCACATTATATTATTTTATTTACTTATTCATTCAATAAATATTTATTGAGCACCTAATATATTGTTGTTACAAGCCAGGGAATATGAAAGTGAGGAAGACAACATCTTTCTTTTCAGGGAACTCAGATCTCAGTGAAATAGATAACAAGTAGAGTAATAAATATGCAATGTAATTTCAGATATAAATAAGTACTATGAAGAAAAATAAAGCAGGTAAAGATTAAAGAGTGACTGAGAAGACAGGCTATTGGACAAAAAGTGACCAGGAAGACCTTGTGACCAAGTGCACTGGAGCTTACAACTAAAGGGAATCACAGCACAAGTTAAATAAAAATGCAAGGACAGTTCCAGCAATGGGAGGAGCAAATGCTCAGGACTTAAGGCAGGAGTGGGCTTGACCCATCCAAGCAAGAGCAAAGAGGCCAACGTGGTTGGAGCTGAGTGAGTGAGGAAGGAAAGGTTAGAAAGAAGCAACCACTTTCTGGAGAAAGCCAGAGATCCCAGGAGGAACCTTGATCATCTCACCCTTGCAGTAATCTGGCAAGGGAGGCTTTCTGATCCTAGATTCTAAGATTCAGGAAGCTGGGAAGAGGGTCTCAAAGTTATTAATATACTATATTGTATATATCATTAATATATAGCATAATATAATAATTATGTAATAATATAATACTATTATTATAATTATTATAATATATTATTATAATTATTTTAATACTACTATTATACTAATATAATAATAGTATTATATCATATAATTATTAGACTAATACAATAATAGTGTTATATTATATAATTATTATATTATAATAAAATTTTTATTAATATTATATTAACATATTATAGTATATAGTATGTTATTATAGTATATATATTATATAATTATATACAATATATTTTAATTATAGTATATAATATATATAATTTTGCATTAAGGAATACTGATACCCAAAGAGACTAAATGATATGTGTAGATCAGGTAGCATCAATGCATGAGATCTATATTTCTAGAAAGTCTTACTCTCTGGAAAATCACTAAAAGATATATTAAGGGTGTTTATGTACATGATTTTATTTATTGATGAATCATTGAAGTGCAAGTAATAGCCCATAAACACAGGGATCAAAATACATCATGGTCTTTATATCACAAAGAATAAACCTTAATACATACAATTTTTTAAAAAATCTAGGATTCTGAAGTACCCTAGAATGGCATGCAGAATGCGACAAAACTATCTAATTACAAATGTATAAAACAATCTCACTGAAGGGATGAGGGGAAAAGTTGCTAATCTAATCTAAGTAACTTTGGAAGTGCATGGAGTCTCCAGGTTTAAAGGAAAAAGGAATTATACATAAGCTCTGTACTCTAGTTAACATTATTTCCCATGGGGGTATGGGTTAACAGCTCTGATACCGCAATACATATATACTTGAACAATTAAATAAATGGATGGCAGATGGTGGGAGCCAGGTTTCTCACTGTTGGACTGGGAGGTTATCGGTGGGCAAGAAGAAAAGACTAGAAAGATCTATGTTGTAAGGCATTAGAGTCAGAGACATCAGTATGAATTTGTGTTTAGTTTAATACAGATACAGATGGTTAGACATAGAAATATTTATGGCTATTTGTGTATACACAAGTTAATATACACAAACACACATTTCTTCATTCTGGCAGCTGAGCTTGCCTAGAAGCAACCTCCAGAAGGTGGAGTATAACTTCCCACTCCTTCAGTGTGGGCTGCCCACAGTGACTTCCTTTGAAAGAGGAGAGACAGTGTGAGAAGGGACAGGGAAGGGTAACTTTACAGTGGAGAAACCTGACACATATTACTTAAGGCAGGTGATCAAGGTCTAGAGCTACAGTGATAAGTCATGTTGATAGTGTGTACCCTTGATAGGATGGATTGGAAATGTCTATTTGATCCTATGCTCTTCACTCAAAACTCATTAGCCCAATCTAATCCTAAGAAAAATACACAAAACTGAGGAACATTTCACAAAATACTCGACTAGCTCTCTTCTAAATTATCAAGATCATTAAAAAACAAGGAACATTTAAGAAAAGTCACAGCCAAGAGGAGCTGAAGGAGATGTGATTCCTAAATGTAATGTGTTATCGTGCATGGACTCCTGGAACAGAAGAAGAGCATTAGGTCAAAATTAAGGAAATCTGAATAAATTATTGGCTTCAGTTAATACCAGTGTATTGATATTTGTTCATTAATTATAGCACATTCCATAGTCTATAAAATGTTAATAACACGTGAACTCTTTGTACTATCATCCCAATTTTTCTGTAAACCTAAAACAGGTATAAAATAAATTTTATTTTTTAAAAAGACCATAGTAGCATAGGTGTACATTATTTTAGAGCTAAAAGAAATCTAGAGCTATCTCAATATAACCCTACCCTCTTATTTTGCACTGAGTATACCCAGAGAGACTAAATGACATGTATAGATAACGTAGCATCAAAACTTGCTCAGAGTGGTGATTATATCACTTTATCCTGAATGGTGGTACAAGCTCAAAATGACTTGAAGCCCAAAAGTTTCTTTTGAAAATGTGTGAAATAATTTCTCGTCCAGCAATTCCTTCCAAAACGTTAACCAAAATTAGTCAAATTGTAAAAAGAGTTGTCCAAAATTGTGTCTACTGAGACAACGTTTAGGCCACAGAGTAACAGTTTTTCCAATGGATAGCTCCAAAAGAAAGCCAGAAGGTCTTTGTCACATGGTGCAATGCTTCAGTTGGATTTTTGTGGTTTTATCTGTCCTACAATCTTTAAACCCAAAGTTTCAGGGTCTCTAAACTAAGCAGGTTTGGGGAAACTAATTGTGCTGCTCAATCGTAGAGGAGACTAGGAGCTAATTTAGGAAGCCATTTCATTGATTCGGATATAATGAAATACCTAAGTGTCTCAGAAACCAAATCTCTGGTGTTAACACGATCAGCTCAAAGTTGCTCAGTAGTTTGACCACCACAAGGAGGCACGCTATATCGAAAAGTGTGCTCGGCACAGAATCACAGCAATGATGCATAAGTTGACTGATTTGAACTGTTAATGGAATTAAACTCACACGCCCTCAGTCCATTTTGCCACAGGAAAGGACTTTCTTTGGCAATGCTAGCAGTCCATCACACTCTGCCCCCTTGGTTCTCCTGTTCCAGGGTTTGTCAACCTGGCTCACATGAGAATCACCTGGGGAACTTTGAAAAAGCTGATGATGGATCCCCATTCCAGTGTGTCTCTGGCGGTGGGATTCCAACCTTGCCACCTTGGCACTAGAATTCCATAGATCATCTAAAAAGCCACAGTTGAAAATCACAGATCAATACCTTCTATTCCCCCTATGAACCCCCTCATGCTACCTCTGAAAGCCAAATTATTTTGGAACTTTTATTTCAAAGAACTATAAAAGCTAGAATGATAATGGGAACTTCATAGTTTAATAGACAAGTGCTACCAGTATAACAACACACATGCCGTATGCTGATGAATTACAATGTTCAATTCCAATAAAATATATCTTTATTCATATACACTTTTATATCATGCTGTATAAGAAATGGAATTATATTTCTGCTAGACATTTCCTTAACTTTGAGAAACTCCTGCCAGCCTCTCCTGGCTCTGCTGTAAGGGCAGCCTACGTCATGGTCCTCATCACCAGGGAAATATGAGAGAGAAGGGGGTAAGAAATGGATTTCGTATTTATTAGTTTGTAAAGTGTCGCATTACTGTTTTGTAGTGTGTTATTCCTGGTTTGGTATGGTTCTAAATGGTCAATTTTCTATGCTGTTCCTTCCCTCCAATTCCCAGCACTAAAAGTGGGGTGTGGAGGTAGCGGGAGACATTGGCTATGACCCATTCATGGGCTTGTTCATATAAATTAACTTCTCCTTATTCTCCCTGCATTACTTATGGTGTGTGAAAAATTGATCAGATCTTCACTTCAGCAAAGAGAGAACAAGGACACAGACTAGAATGAAAACATGGTCCCAAAAGGTTTTTTTCCTTGATTCTCTTGTTCTTAACGTTTTCTGATTCAATATGAGAATAGATAGGTATTGTGTTTAAAAATTAAATTTTTAATTTTGTAAATAATTATAAAATTTTATTTCTTAAAATAAAACAATAAGTTAAGCTAAACTAAGGGATTAAACATTTACAACTAATATTAGTAGAGAAGCATAGAAGAGGAATCTAAGACATTACAATGAAAACATAAAAAGGCAGGGGTCAGAACTCCCAATCTGGCTAATATTTACTAATCTCTGTAAGTGGTTTTGTACATTTCTCTTTGATCCACTATTTGTAGATTGTAAGGTTTAGTACTGAAAAGCTGAGTTTTCCTCATCTGTAAACGTCTAAATGTTGATGTCTCCTTGGTCACCACACACATTTATATGTATATTTACTTTCACCTTTTGCTACTTCCTTTCAAGTGAAAGGAAGATACATATGCATCTGACTGCTCTTATATATCTGGCTTCATCAAACATATCTGACATCCTTTAATACATCTGTCTATACTAAATATATCTGCCTGAATCAAATGCATGTAGCACTTTTCCCCAAATACAGATTTCCATGTAGCCCCAATTTTACAGTGTTTTAGAATAGATGTAGAATCTGGTTTTGCTCTACCTTATTGCCTGTAGTTCTTTCATCGTCTTCCCATGGGTTAACTTGAATAGTGGCCTGGCAGTTGTGGTTCTCCCTTTTCCAAAATTCATTGGGAGTAACTTTCATCCCAGAGCTGACACCAGGATTTAGCTCTGAAGTTCTAAGAGACTGAGCCTTAGCTGTATTTCAGGGCTGGGTAAAAAGCAAAGAAAGTGAACCTGCAGAATTCTCCTTCCTGGCTTTCTTTTTTTTTTTTTTTTTCGGTACGCGGGCCTCTCACTGTTGTGGCCTCTCCCGTTGCGG